>NC_048307.1:8426704-8578068 GCF_013100865.1 Trachemys scripta elegans | reverse complement strand
GGGGGGTTGCTGACGTATTACTTTGGCTCTTTGGCAATGTCCATCGGTAAATTCTGGCTCCTTCTCAGGCTCAGGTTGGCCATCCCAGCCTAGAGTCAAGGGTTCCTAGTGGAGTTCTTACCCAGTCCTCTGAACCCTTGTAAAAAGGACCACCCACCATGTGACACCTCCCTCTCACCTGACGGGGTTTCTTGTGCCTTTTCTTGCAGGCGAGACATGGAAATCAATTCAATCAGTTCTAAGGTGGAAGATGAACAGTCTCTGAATTCCACACTGCAGAGGAAACTGAAAGAACACCAGGTGAGGAATGATCTGACTATTCTCTTGCCCTTTACATCCTATTTCAAGACTGTCCGGTTTTCCTTTGCTAGTATCAAAGGGACTGTCCAAACTCACATGAGAAGTCAATCCACTCGCGTTCTAGGGAGCTGGATTGGCTGTTAGGGACCCATGTCATTCGTGGAAAAACTCCTCAAACCAAAGCTCCAATAACACCAAACCTTTGTGGCTAGGGCCAGATTCGCCACTCTGGCCCGTCAGTGTAAACTGGTGTAACTCTGCTGAAGTCAATGAAGCTACTCCAGGTTCAAACCCGTTTAAAGGAGATCACCATCTATCCCCTGGTGGGGTCGGATCTATTATCCATTCTTTACAGGACAAGTACAAATGTCAACTTCCTTTTCTTCTACGGAAATTATTCTAAGAAATCCAGTGCAAAACAGCAACCCAGCTCTTTTAAACCATTCTGTTAAAATGGAGACAAGGCCCTATTGTTTTTTAAGATCTCGATACTCTTCTCTTCCAGTAAGTCATACAATAGTCGGATAGCCCCTTCCTTTTCCAGGTAAATACATTATGCAAAGCTCAGCTCAAAGGCAGCACCTGTGTGGGTTTTTTTCAGGGAAATTTTGATTTTTTTTTTTTCCCCCTAGCTGCTCTGTCTGAAGCCCCAGAATGTGGAGTCCCTTGCCCTACAACTCACAATGAGTCAGGGACTCAGTCAGCTCTGAGCTCCGCCCCGTCTTTTGTTCCAGCTACTTGCACTAGACCCTATTTCCTTTTATGGCCGGAAAACTGCAGCCTCCGCTTTGAACTTAAAACTCATCACAGATGTCCTGTCACAATGATGCGGCAAGAAGGAAAGTGATCTAGTGCAGGCACCTCTTGGTCTATTTGTATCTACCGCACACGTATGGCTGGTCAAAAATGTGGCATCGAAACAAAGCACGGGGACTCCTATGAAGTTTTCCTTCCCCTGACCAAGAGGGGATAAAGTTGTGAATCATGGGAGATGTAGTCCAGCCAGAGACCCCAGCCCATAAGGCACCCAAACTACAATTCCCACAAGGCACGGCAGTGCCCTGCAATATTTCTGGTTTCGCCTGGAATAGTTCAGTTTTCAAATATTTCACTGAAAAGTCAAAATGTGTCATGAAAAAAATGCCTATTTTCTGCCCAACTCTACTAACAAGTTTCCCCATGTAAATTGGTCTTCTTTCCAAGGACTCACTACCCACACGAGATGTGACACTCCTCAGGAATGAGAAAAAAGGCCTGGTGACAACAGTCTCGAATGTTGGTCTTTTACAGTTTAGCTAGGGCCAAATTCTACAGGACCTTCCCAGGGAAAACTCCCTCAGAAGTTGACAGGTGTTCTGACTGAGTACAGACGTTAGAATTTACAGATGTGTTCATGCAGGTTCTTTCTCATTCCCTCAGCTACTCAGATATAAACACTGGACAGTTTACTGTTGCTTGTCCGATCACTTGATATGCTTGTGTGTGTCTTACAGGCCCGTATTGAGGAGCTGGAAGAGGAACTGGAAGCTGAACGGGCTATGCGAGCTAAGGTAAAAATATCCTTCCAAAGAGAGAAGACTGTATGTTGCAAGTCCCTGATAAAATCAGCAATGGTGTGAAGACCAGTCTTGAACTCTACTTTGCTTTCTGTCCAGCTATCAGTGGGCAGGTGCTCACACCACAAGGACCTACCAGTATGTAGCCGCCCTCTGGTTTGAAATCTGTGTAGACTGAATGGGCCATGAAGAGTGAACTACCTGCCCACTGCAAACAGGAGCCTTGCAGTTCAGGGGCTGACCAGTTGGAGGGGAAATCTGTGGCAGAACAGGGTGGATCCCATCCTGGCTTTAATAAAAGAAATTGTCCCTTTTGCTCTTTACAGATATGTAACTATGTATGTATCTTGTATAACAAACCTTATATGTACAATTCCCTAAGCCAATTGTAGGGATTTGACTAATAACTATATTATCAGATCTAGTGATAGCAGAAAAGGCTGTAGATAATCCACTCTCCAAAAGGATGTACTGTAAAAGCATGCCCTACATACAATCTGTGGCTATGAATGGACAGCATGAATACATAACTTTTCCATTTCAGTGTGCTGTACAAATGATAACTTATGAATTTTCCAACAAGCTACGAGGCAGATAAGTATTATTAGTCCCATTGCACAGATGGGAAAACGGAGGCATGGAGGGACTTGCCCATGGACACAGCAGGCACCAATGATTAGCGTTCAGGAATTCCTGGGTCCCACTCCTGAGCTCACTCTGATCGTGGTTTCTGACAGAGTCATGCTTTTAAAAAAAGGCCATGGGAGAATTTAGCTTCGTCAGTGAGTAAGAATTTCTTTCCTTCCCTCCCACCAGGTGGAGAAACAGCGCAGCGACCTCTCCCGTGACCTTGAGGATCTCAGCGACAGATTGGAAGAGGCCGGAGGTGCCACTACTGCTCAGGTTAGGAACTGACCAGAGAAGGGCATCTGACCCTTTGGTCCCCCTCCTTGAAGAAAGCAAAACATTAGTGAGTTGGGAATATCTCCAGGAGCATTTTCAGAATCTGCACTGTGCTAGTAAGCAGGCAAGATTCTACACCCCCTTGTATCACCAAACCTTTACCAACCCCCAACTCCCCCAAAACCTTCCCCAAGCAGAGTTTGACCCCCAACAGGGACACACGTCAGAAACTCCAGGAAGTCTGCCATGAACTTCACTATTGCTATTGACTTTACATGGACATCACTCAGAAACTATGGTGATACGTAGCAGTATAAAACCCTTAGATTCTCAGATGAGGAACTCATTTACTAACATGGAGAAGGGGGGTGGCAGATGACTTGGGCAGAGTTTTCCATTGATTCCACAATGAAAACATTTGGACTGAAGTCCAAAGAACGTTTCTGTTTGAACTTCAGCCCGGATGCTTTGCCTTCTGGGGGATCTGTCCTGGTAGCCAGCGGTAAACTCACTAATGAAGTTACACCAGGGTGGAGCTGGTGAAACAAAACAAGACAAAAGGCATCAAAAAGCCTTTCAAACAAAACAGCCCCTTGAGGAACATGCTGAGAATCGGCGGCTCTCCCGATCCTGGTGGATGGTTTGTGCTCTGTCCCTCCGCAGATTGATCAGAATCGCAAGCGTGAGGCCGAGCTGCTGAAGCTGCGGCGTGAGCTGGAGGAGGCAGCCTTGCAAAGCGAAGCCACGGCCTCGACTCTGCGCAAGAAGCATGCAGACTCCATGGCGGAGATGGCGGAGCACGCGGAGAACCTCCAGAGGGTCAAGTCCAAGCTGGAGAAAGACAAGCAGGTCATGAAGGCCGAGATCGAGGACCTCAGCGCCACCATAGAGACCATCCAGAAATCCAAGGTAAGGAGCAAACAGCCAGTGTCTCTGAAACCCAGCAGGGAAACCAGGCGGGCTGCATATGTGCTGAACCCCTTCAATGTCACCTGAAGCAGAGGCTATTCAGCACCTTGGAGCGCCAGGCCCACATCCCACTCGCCTGGTCCATTCCATTAGAATGCTAGCTAATGGGACAAACTGGGTGTGCTGGGGAGCAGAACTTGGCCCTTCAAGTCAGACTTTGCTTTTGTATGACTGACCTCACCGTTCATTTACAGCTGAATGCTGACGCCCATGTCCGCAAGCTGGAAGACAACTTGGCTGAGGCCAATTCCAGGCTGGCTGAGATGGAGAAGAACCAGGCTGAAACTAACGCCATCAGGACAAGACTCCAAGGTAAACGCCCTGCTCTCCTTTGACATGTCTGTGCCATACTGTGCCTCCTCTTCCCCTTTTTCCCATCTAGCTCTGGCAGCCCTGTCCCCATCTCCTCTAGCCATCTCTTGCGCTGCAAAGTCTTTCTGGCAAGGTCGTGACAGTCCAGCCTCGTGATCTCTTTCAGTTCATGAGGGCAGAATTATTTCATCTCACGCTTGTTTTGCACTTTATTTGTAGCTGAAAACAGTGAGCTGAGCCGGGAGCATGAGGAATCTCAGAGCAGGCTCACCCAGATTGCCCGCATGAAGACTACCCTCACCTCTCAGGTGGATGACTTGAAGAGGCAGCTGGATGAAGAATCGAAGGTGTGGATGATAGTCCAAGAGGGGGCTGCTGTTGGATAGTTGCACTAATTGCCATCCCATACCCTGCTCTCTTCAGAGAAACAAACCTTTTATTGTGTTAATGACTCACCTCTAGCCATGGAAAATCAGCCTGGTCCAGTTCATCCCTGGGGTAACAAATAATACCATTAACAGCACTTTTTATCCAGTTGTAGGTACCATTAGTCCCATTTTACAGATAAGGAAATGAGACCTAGGGCAGTGGTTCTCAAACTAGGGCCGCCGCTTGTTCAGGGAAAGCCCCTGGCGGGCCGGGCCGGTTTGTTTACCTGCCGCGTCTGCAGGTTCGGCCAATCGCGGCTCCCACTGGCTGCGGTTTGCTGCTCCAGGCCAAAGGGGGCTGCGGGAAGCGACGCGGGCCGTGGGATGTGCTGGCCGCCCTTCCTGCAGCCCCCATTGGCCTGGAGCGGCAAACCGCGGCCAGTGGGAGCCGCGATCGGCCGAACCTGCAGACGCAGCAGGTAAACAAACCGGCCCGGCCCGCCAGGGGCTTTCCCTGAACAAGCGGCGGCCCTAGTTTGAGACCACTGACCGTTTTTATAGCCCCGCAGCCCAAGCCCCGTCAGCTTTAGCCAGACGATCCGGGCCAGCCGTGCTGCGGGTGCTTTATCACAGTGTAGACAAACCTTCAGAGGTCTTACTTGAGTCAGTGGAAGAACTGAGAATAGAACACAGTTCTCCTGACTTCCCCTTCTATGCCCCAACTACTGGATCTCACTGCAGATGACTCCAGTTGAGTTACAGTTGGAACAAATTAGACTGAAAACTATGGCAATATTTCAAGTACCTCCTCTGCCCTGGAGGCACTCAGCATATTCCGCAGGCAGGCTCCGTTTACTTGCTGCATCGCTCTACTGGTGTATCAGTACATCTCAGTCACGGCAGACGCTGTTTCTCGGCTTAGCAGGAGCACAGAATGGGTTTTCCGTGGTAAATCAAGTGAAACACCACGCCAAAGCGTTGAGAACGGTGCAAGGCCAAATTCTGCTCTCCGTTATATGAGTGCATGTGCAACTCATTCATGGCAAAGCAGTAACACCTATGTACGGAGAGTGGAAACTGGCCCCGTGACTGTGAATATATTTGTATTTCTGGCCTAAAATGTTTCTAACAGGCTCAGATCTGAGTTGTTCCATCTGGGCACCGAAAGGCCAGGAAGTTACTCCAGTGCCTTCATTAACATAAGAACAGCCATCGTGCGTCAGACCAAGGGTCCATCTAGCCCAGTCTCCTGTCTGCCAACAGTAGCCAATGCCAGGTGCCCCAGAGGGAATGAACAGAGGCAAGTGATCCATCTCCCTGTCGTCCACTGCCAGCTTCCAGCAAACAGTGGCTAGGGATGCCCAGAGCATGGGGTTGCCTCCCTGTCCATCCTGGCTAATAGCCATTGATGGACCTATCTTCCAGGAATTTATCTAGTTCTTTTTTGAACCCTGTTATAGTCTTGGACTTCCTTTGTGCTCCCAAAGGACAAGTAACTCATGGTGGTTTTGGTATCTCCAGTCCCGTAGCGCCGCTGTCGTGAGCCTGGCCAACACAAAACATGATCTGGACCTGATAAAAGAGCAGCTGGAGGAAGAGCAAGAGGGCAAAGCCGAGCTGCAACGCCTGGTCTCCAAACTCAACACCGAAGTCACGACGTGGAGGACCAAATACGAGACGGATGCCATTCAAAGAACCGAAGAGCTGGAAGAGACCAAGTGAGCGTTCGGCTTTCAAGGCGCCGGAGAGGGGATGGGGGTCGCCAGGGCCAGTATTCAGGTTGGCTGTGGAGCGAGTCAGAGTTTAGGGCTGTGAGCTTGTGAGGCTCCACTTGAAAAAGCTGAAGAGGAAGCGAGAGCATCCCGGTCAGGAGGAGAAAGAGGGAATGTTGCCTGTAATAATAAATAAGGGATGCTGAGAGCTAAATCCCCATTGCTGCCCGGTATCAAACACCGCAGACACATTCCTAATAAAGGGCCAGGTTCAGATACCCCTACTCGCACCTGAGCGGTACTTTACTCCTCAGTCAGCCCCCGTGGAGTCAATAGCAGTATCACGGGGAAAGGGGCTACCAAACCGGAGTAAGGCACTCTGCCCTGGGGAACTAAGAGATTATCGAAGCTGCACAGGCTAAAAGCGGAGCCCCCTTGGCCATGGTCCGTCTGGAAAGAGCACTGTGAGAATCCATGCCACCACGAGGAGAGCTCTTAGCCTGAAAGCCCCGGTTTACATCTCTTGACTCAGCTTGAATAGGTCTGGTTTACTTTAGATTCGATGGACCGGGCATTGGCTGAGGAGGGAAAGGGGACAATTTACCTTTCCCCTCTTTGCAGTCCTACTCCTTGAGACCCCTATGTACCAGGTCAAGGAGAGCTCAGTGCCAGCAAACCACCCAAGAGCAGAGGTCTGAACGGTGGCCCCGACCACTCCTTCCAGTAGAAGAGACGAGCATGTTGCACACTGTTAGGGGTGCTGCTGGGTCCCTTCTCTGGCATATACCCCCCAGCAACTCTGGACGTGTTCTCGCCGCGTCAGCAGCAAAATCTCGGAAGAGTCCTGCTGGTGCGGAGCCCTTCCGCGCAGACTCAGCCCAGCGTTTATTTGCAAAGCCGAATGGCAGGCACCGTGAAATGCGCCGGATTGAAATTTAACACTGAAAAAACAATAAACTAAACGGTGCACGTGCCATTCACAGATAGGACAGTACCATTCTCAGTCAGGCTTCTGCAGACCTCCTGACCTTGGTAGGTCCCTCTGAAGGTTAAAACAGTGAACGTGTCTGAGGAGGGAACAGATAGGCAAGCCTCTCTCCCTCTGCTTTCTTCAGCTTACGCTTTAAAACCTTCCACCCTCAGGAGAAAGCTGGCTGCTAGGCTCCAGGTGGCAGAGGAGACAGCCGAAGCTGCCCAAGCCCGGGCCGCCAGCATGGAGAAAACCAAGCAGAGGCTTCAGATAGAAGTGGAAGACCTCACTCTTGACTTGGAAAAGGTAAGGGACCTGATGATGCAAAGCTGGATTCCTGCCAACATATGCCTGAACAAAACATCCCAGGAAACCCTAGAACCTGATTTAAAGCCCACTGAAGTCCCTCTGTCAATTTCCATGGACTTTGGGCCAGGCCCCTCATTCACATGATTTTTATGGTCTCTACTGAGTTTATTAAAGTAAAGACAAAATCTTGCATTACCAGCAGGAGCAAGGCACTAGACGTATCCCACTGTGTGAAAGCCCAGAGAAGGGGTCGGCAACCTTTCAGAAGTGGTGTGCCGAGTCTTCATTTATTCACTCTAATTGAAGGTTTCGCGTGCCAGTCATACATTTTAACGTTTTTAGAAGGTCCCTTTCTACAAGTCTATAATATAGAACTAAACTATTGTTGTCTGTAAAGTAAATAAGATTTTTAAAATGTTTAAGAAGCTTCATTTAAAATTAAATTAAAATGCAGAGCCACCTGGACCGGTGGCCAGGACCCGGGCAGTGTGAGTGCCACTGAAAATCAGCTCGCGTGCCGCCTTTGGCACGCTTGCTATAGGTTGCCTACCCCAGAGGATAGTCACAGACATTCCATATGGACATACAGCATGTTCCTTTCAGTCAGGCTAATTAACCAGCTTCCAGTAGCAGCAAAAGCAAGAGTCCATGTGGCCAGACAGCCCGTCCTAGCTGCAGCACCAGGTAACCCTCTCCGAAGCCTGTGTCTACAATGCCCTTGTCCTTCGCATTTGCCAGTGCTGGACCGCCACTGTTTGCAGCAACGGTGGGAATGCTAGTGTGGACTGGCCACTGGTGTTTTAATCATCATGTCATCTAGCCCTGCAGTGAAAACACTAGTGACTGGTGCTGCCGGTTTACGCTAGCATTTCCACCTTTGCTACCACTAGTCTAGATGCACCAATAACAGTGCAATGGTGGGAAATGGGAATAAAAATGCTAGTTAAATCAGGACTACGGGGTGCTCCAAAGCCCAGTAAACTAAATGGGAGTTTTTCCAATGACTGCAATGGGCTTTGGATCAGGCCGCAGGAGCAGACAACCCTACCTCACTGCGTTACATCCATGGACGGTAGGTGACTCGCCGGCTCGGGAAGGCTAGCCCCTCCCGCCCTCCTTCCTCTGATGGAGCCCAGAGCGCCACGCCGCCCCCCCCGTGGCTACCAGCCCGGCCCCCCAGCATGCTGGGCAGGTGGCGCGTGGCTCCCCCAACTCCACGCCGCCAGCCCACCCCTCTAGCACAGGGCGGGCAGCCCCAGTAGCCACCCCCCCCACCCCAGCACTGGGTAGTGCAGCCCCAGAGCTTGGGGGGGCCCCCTAACGCTGGGTGACCCCAGCCACCCCAAGTCCCAGCCTGCTTCCTGTAGAGTTGCCAACCCTTCAGGACTGGCCTGGAGACTCCACAAATTAAAGATTATGTCATGTGATTAAATCTCCAAGAACACGTCCAACCAAAATTGGCAACCCTATTTCCTGGAGAGGAGCAGCCAGCCTGCCTGGGCTGGGGCCAAGAGGGAAGGGCAAGCCTAGCCTTCTGGGCGGAGCATGGGCGGGGCCACGCTGGGCTGTTTGGGGAGGCACGGCCTCCCTCAGCCTACGATATGCACTGCCCATGGTTACATCCCTGGGGCAAAGGGGTGTTTTGCTATCATTTCCCTCTAATGAAGCCCAGCTTTGGATAGTAAGGATGCAAGGCATATTCATGATTAAAAGCCATAAAGCTCCAGAAAAGAAAAATACCCTGTTATCCTTTCCCTTTGATGGTGATTCAGTTTAACACAATCTAAAATTGCCTTGGATAGCGTCTTGTTTGCAACTGAAGCCAAAATGCTTTCAAAAGAGCCACAGTAGTCGACCACAAGAATTCCTACCAGCGCATCTGTACGCGATATGTCTGAAATGGGAAACATTTGCTCCCCTATAACCGCAGAATTGAGGGAGGCCATCACACTGAAAGCAGCTTGGTGGTCTTGCCAAATTCCTAGCAGCAGGGAAAGAAAGCCAAGCAAATATTTTAATCATCCATTCAGAATGACTAAGAGGAACTCTGCCAGTCACTGGAGCTGCTGCCAATTTAACCGTGACTAGCTGGCAGGACATGCTCAGAAGTGATGTGTAAAGAAAAACTTGTCTGCCGTGAATGCTTGGCTTTCTGCTTGCAGGCCAATGCTGCTTGTGCTGCCCTGGACAAGAAGCAAAGGGCCTTTGATAAGATGCTGGCGGAGTGGCAGCAGAAATGCGAAGAGCTGCAGGTGGAGCTGGACAATTCCCAGAAGGATTGCCGCATCTACATGACGGAAAACTTCAAACTCAAAACTGCCTATGAGGAAGCCCTAGAGCATCTGGAATCTGTTAAGAAGGAAAACAAGACCCTCCAGGGTAAGCACTGATTCCATGTAAAAACAACCTCCACACATCCCCAAAGCCCCCGGTTTACACAGAATGATGGGCTGTAGCTTCTCCCAGCTGATACTCACGTTCTCTTTGTGAATGTATTTCTGATGACATTCCAAATGATGGGCCAAATTCTGCTCTTGGGGTGAAATTCACCAACTCACTAACACCTCCCCACGCACAAACACAAAGTAAATTGTGAAAGTAACGTAGATAAATATATAGTGCCGGGGGGGGGGGACAAGAGGGGCTCAGGAGACAGGAAGATTGTGCTTCGGGTCAGTTGCTTCTTGGTGGCCACTGGTCTAAAGTAGGGGCCATGACCCCAGGGCATCCATTGGGTGGGGGGTTATCATCACGAGAACCAGATAATAGGGGGAATGATGGACTAGTGGTTAAAGCAATCAACTAGGATACATGAGGCTTGGATTCCATTCCCAGCTCTGCCACAGAGTTTTCTGTGATCTTGAGCCAGTCACTTAATCTCTCTTTGCTTCAGTTTACCCGTCTGTAAAATGGGGCAAATGACACTGACCTTCCTGCCAGGGGTATTGTGAGGATAACTCCATGAATATTTGGGAGGAGTTATGACCCTCTGGCAGTGTGGCCCACAGAAAATAAATAATGATGGACTCAGTGGCACAGCCCTGATACTCCCTGCCCCCTCCATCCTTTGCTCCAGCCTACAGTGGCTGGCACAGAGCCCAGACTGCATGGAGTCTTGTTTTCACTTAGGAAGAGCAACCATTTGAGAGGAGGGAGGAAGAAGCAGAGAGAGACTGTGGAGAATTTCTGATGGCTCTTTTCCATCTCCCTGAACACGGGCTACCAACAGGCCTCATTCGGAAATCCAGAGTAACATTTAGAAATGAAAGCAAAGGCCAATTGATTGGAAGTAGAGTCATAGAAATATAGGGCTGGAAGGGACCTTGAGAGGTCATCTAGTCCAGTCCCGGGTGCTGAGACAGGACAAAGTACACCTAGACCATCCCTGACAGATATTTGTCTAGCCTGTTCTTAAAAGTCTCCAATGATGGAGATTCCACAACCTCCTGGGGTAACAGATTCCAGTACTTAATTATCCTTATAGTGAGAAAGTTTTTCCTACTGTCTAACTGAAATCTCCCTTGGTGCAGTGTTGATCGCTTGACTGGAACTATCTCAAGCCATTTGCTTTCAAAGGATCAGTACGGGTGGCACTTGTTAAAAGTTCCCAGTCCTGGAATACACCCATCCCATGAAATCTCCATTTTTCTTCCTCAGAGGAGATTAAGGATCTGATTGACCAGTTGGGTGAGGGAGGAAGAAGTGTACATGAGCTACAGAAGATAAAGAAGAAGCTGGAGGTTGAGAAGGATGAACTGCAGATGGCGCTAGAGGAAGCAGAGTCTTCCCTGGAGGTAATAATTGTATCCAGTTGTGACAACTACATATGAGGGGGACACATCAGACTAGTACATAACCTCCTGGCCATATTCCAGCAGATAAGTTATACAGATTTTACCTCTGAAAAGCCATTCAGTCACACCTCTATTGTATGTTTGCTGGCAGGTTGAAGAAAGCAAACTGATCCGTATTCAGCTTGAACTAGCTCAGGTGAAGGCTGACATTGACAGAAGAATCCATGAGAAGGAAGAGGAATTTGAAGCTACAAGGTATGGAATATTTAAGTGCTCAAAGATACACACGCAGAGCTTTCTGACTCAATATGCCGTGAGGAGGTGTAAGGTCCCAATATGAATATTCTTTCATTCAATGAAAGAAGCCCACATTTGCTTGGGTGATCTGTTAGATTTGACCTGATCTAGTGGCTGTATGATCAAGGGATCTTGTGTTAACATTAAGAAGCAGGTGATTGTAGGAGATTCTGGGTCAAATCCAGCTCTCTGTTACAGCTGCGTGGGGTCACCAAAGTCCAAGATGTTGCGCTGCATAACTAAGAACAAAATCTGGCTCCTAATACATTTCTTAGCTACCATCAGAACAGACTTCTGCTTCAGAACTTACGCCAGTCTCTATTAGAGTAGGATGAGACCTAATATGGGAGGCAGATTATCCCACAACCAGGGTTATTACACCTTCCTCTGAGGCTTATGCTGTTGGCTAGTGTCGTAGACAGAATATTGGACTAGATGGACCTTGGCTCTGAGCCAGCCTAGTAATCCTTAGACTTCTAATGTTCACAAAAGATACAAAATATTGTATCTCAGGGAAACGTGATAAACCACAATTATCACGTTAAACTCTCAGGATTATTTCCAGTGCTTAGCTACCTCATTGGAGAAGTGTTGGTCCATTTCAAATCTATACTTATTAGTATGAAGTACTCTAAGAAGGAAAGTGTTTGGGATCAGGGTGGCTGCTGGGATCAAGAATCCCATTTTCAGAGAGTTTCTGAAATGATCCCTTTTTATAATTTCATGAACAATCCCTTGGTTTTACCCACCTAAAGCCAAAGGCTGGGCTGCACTCAAGTGTAACAGAATGATCCAACTTGTGCTTCATTGGAATCCGCAGGAAAAATCATCAGCGTGCAATTGAATCTCTGCAGTCAAGTCTGGAGATGGAGGCTAAGGGGCGTGCTGAAGCGCTCAGGCTCAAGAAGAAGATGGAGACGGATCTGAATGAAATGGAAATCCAGCTGGATCACGCCAACAGGAACAACAGTGAGCTTGTCAAGACACTGAAAAAACTGCAGCAGCAGATCAAGGTAAACTGGAGAGGAGGAAGCCGGACCCTGAAGGGAAAACTCTATCCAGTTACATCTTTTTACATATAATAACTCTAGGCAGTGGAATATACAGCCTTGTTTAGAGAGACTCTGTCAGGTCACATTTGCCCCCAAATTCAGGTTTTGTAAGCAAAGGATGTAAGTCAGGAGTAACTTCATCCAAATCAATGGGGTACAACTGTTGTGAGAGAAAAACCAGGCGCACAGGCTTTTACAAAATCTCAGACCAGCAGAAACATTTCCATGCAATTAAAAAAATTGCAATGAAAACGGTTTTGATTGTAATAGACAGTGCCCTGCAGTGTTTGCAAACCAAACAGTGCTTCATCACTCCAGTGCAGGAGAACCTGAAAGTGAAATTGACTAGAAATCAACTGAAGTGAAAAGTGAAACTTACCAGTCTGTTTTCTTTGTCCGAGCTCAGAGAACTGCAAAAAGGATACCAACAACATAAAAAGGGCAAACCAAATTTAGATTAAAAAATTAAAAAAATAAAAAACCTTTAAAGGCCAGATCTTCAGCTGGTGTAAACTGGTCTCACCGCAGCTGAGGATGTGACTCTAATAACCTAGTCCGGGGTCCTCAAACTTCATTGCACCACAACCCCCTTCTGACAAGAAAAATTACTACATGACCCCAGGAGAGGGGCCTGAAGCCTGAGCCCATCCAAGCCCCACCCCCTGGGTGGGGGACCAAGATCGAAGCCCAAGGGCTTCAGTCCCAGGCAAGGGGCCTGTAATCTTAGCACCAGTGCCCTCGAGCTTCAGGTTCGGCCCCAGGTAGTGGGACTTGGGTTTTGGCTTTGGCCCCAGCAAGTCTAAGCCAGCCCTGGAGACCCCATTAAAATGGGGGCGCGACCTACTTTGGGGTCTCAACCCACAGTTTGAGAACCACTCACCTAAGGTGGTGTAACAGCATTGAAAAGTACATTTGTTTTCGTTTTTTAAATATGTGGGCTTTATTTTGCTCTTTGACACTGGTGCAAATCAGGACTAACTCCACTGAAGTCAAAGAAGTTGCACTGGTGTAAAGCAGGCATAAGTGACATCAGAATCAGACATCGTGATTTTTAACTGGACAATGTCCCTTTAACAAAATAGGAGAAAAGAAAAGGAGATGGGTGGGCCGTCTGGTACTTCGCAGCTTCCTCTGCATGCTTCTTAATCATGCTGATCCCTCTTTTGCCTTCAGGATCTTCAGATTCAGATGGATGAAGATGCTCGCCAGCACGAGGAACTCCGGGAACAGTACAACCTCCAGGAACGCCGCCTCAGCCTGACACAGACCGAGCTGGAAGAAATGCGCGCTGGGCTGGAGGGCAGCGAGCGCTCTCGCAAACTCCTGGAGCAGGAGCTGATAGAGATCACTGAGAGGCACAACGAAATCAATGTCCAGGTGAAAACCAATACCACACTCTTGATACAGGGTCGTTGTACTGTTTGCTCCGCTGCTGGCCTTAAAATGCTGTCGTGCTTGATGAGACTGTACTGCGCTGTAAAGGAAATGTTATGAAAGAATAAATAAAAATCCGATTGATTTTATTAGAGCCAAATATAGCCGCAAAACTCCCAGTGACTTCAGCGACAGCCTGAGTAAGCATTGCAGGATTCGACCCATCAAGAATTAAATATGATATTACTCCTTCTGGGGAAAGTCCTATAGAATTTACGATGAACTCTACCAAGAGGGTTGTATGGATATTACACTAAGGATGGGATATTGGAAAATGCTCAGCGTTGGCCCAAGTCTATGATCCATTGACGCCAGTGGGGGCAGAGTTAGGACAATGCTGATGCTTTTGAAAATGCCCCTTTAAAAATCTATAGGGTGAAATGCTGGCTCCACTGAAGTCAATGTGAATTTTGCCATCGGCTTCACTGGTGTCAGGATTTTACCCCTAGAATTTAATGAAGAGTGAGATCCATTTGACTGAAATTTTAAACCATCCTACAGAATGCAAAGACAATGATGTCCTATAGGATTCTGTGCGCTGGTTTCAAAATTCTAGAGATGGTTTATCATTATTTATTACATTCTCTAGGCCTTTTTCCATAAAGGATGGACTAAATGTGCAAAGGATTTCCAAAGAAGGGGAAGGTCTACAAGATAAACTGCTGGAAAGGACTAATAATAGAGAGAAGCATTTGCATACTGAGATGATCATGGGACTTTGTTCATCTAAACAGATGTAAATGCCACTTTTTATCAGAGACATAAAAAACATAACAAATACATGTACTTGTAACTGATGCTCAAAGGCTAAATTTTCGGCAGTATTTATGTCTCATAGTCTGCCTGATGCTTGCTTGTTATACAGAACTAATATTGCACAGTGCTTGCATTGTACTCTACAGCAGGGGTAGTCAATTATTTTTTTGTCAAGGTCCAAATTTTTTGGTCAAGGTATAATCAAGGTTTAGACTCCAGAGAAAATAATACAAAATAACAGTAACAATAATAATAAAAAGATTTCAGGGACCATTCAAAAGTGTCTGGTGGTCCGGATTTGGCCCGTGGTCTGCCTATTGACTACCCCTGCTCTACAGTATTGTGGTACATAGACTTGATGCTGTAGTGCTGAAGATCTTGAAAGTCTATACAATGCATTTGTTTGGTTATTTAGTAATGTTTCTAGGTATAATTGTCTTAGCAGTTGGGCTCCTTACAAAAAATCTTAAACTATACACATTGGCAAACATTGTGATTAGATGTAGATCAGATTTCCCATGAGGCAAAAGATACATGTAGGCTGTAAGATCTTTGCACAGCAATTGTGTGTGTGTGTGTGTGTGTGTGTGTGCGTGTGTGTGTTGAGTGCCTATAGACAAAAACGTCTGGATGCTACTGCAATATAACTTTGAAATAATAATACACACACATGCGCACAAATACAATGAAGCAGGATTAAAATCAAACCCTTTCGTAGACAAAGGGATATGACGCATGAAACAAGATTGGTTACCAAGGAAAATCTTTCCGATCTAAAAGTAAAATAAACATACAGGGCCAAATGCATCCCTAGTTTCAAGCCAGCAAAGTGCCAAATCATCTGCTCAAAGACCAAGTTATAGCCCATAAAGCTAGGCTGGGTCACTGAGTCTTCCCTCCTCCCTTCAGAACCAAAGCCTGCTGGTGATAAAGCGCAAACTGGAGTCTGACCTTATGCGCATTACAAGTGAACATGAGGAGATGATCAGCGAATTCCGAGCGGCCGATGAGCGAGCCAAGAAAGCCATGGCTGATGTAAGTTGCACCCAGCCCTCAGTGATGGTCCCTAGAAGCCTGGGGGTGGGGAGGTTGTATATTCTGCTCTTTCCTACACTGCTCAATTTTGAAGTGCATTGTTACTGATTAATCTTAGCACTTAGGTAGCATTTCCCATTTGCAAAGGGCTGTGCACACATCAGCTCGTCTGCCCACCAATATGGCAAAAAGAGACTTGGAGAAATCCACTTCTGTTCTGTCCCCCCTGCTAGGGAAGGGATCTTCTGCATTACTGATGGCATCCTGGGGAGCTCCTCCATTTCCCCTTCTGTTTTGTCCCCGCTTTCCTCAAGGCTTAACATTGAAACTATCAGGCTTCCAACCAAAGACTGGACACCCTCCCCCGTAGCCAGTCAATGCCATTCATAATTGGCATGGAGAGCAGAAGAGTGGCCAATGTGGAGTACATTTCTCAGTTGGCACTTAACAATTGACACCTTAGAAATTCCATAGATAGCTGTAGAGTTAATGCTCAGTATTTCCTCCTGAAAAAAGGCTGAACATTCTGCCTTCTTTATGCTCTCAGCTATTGCTTGTTCATACAGCACCTTACCTAGACCCCGGGGCAAGAAACCCAGGCTGGACCCTGCTCCCAGAGGCTCCCTCCTGCTCTCAGCTCTGAACCTTGGCTGTCTTGTCAATTTCATGGCTGGGAGCTGTGAAACTGACAAGGCAGTCTGGCTTCTGGAGGGGAGTGGACATTGGGGGGAGAAGTCCTGGGTAGCTTCCTCCCGTTCCCAGTGGGGAACATGGAGTTGTGGGGGGCAGCCCGCCAGGAGCCTGTGGGGCAGCCAGGCTCACGGCTCTCAGCTTCCACACTGCCCCTCTTAGGTCGGTGGAAACGCTCCTGAGGAGGACACGCACCACCAATCCAAGGAGGGTAGTCTGGAGATGCTCCACCGCAGTAATTATTGCGGGGCCTGTAAGTCGACCTAATATAAGTTGACTTATTTGTCTAGTGTAGACATACCCTATGGTACGTTCTAATCTCTCTTCTTCCCAGGGGAGGATGGAAAGCATAAGCACTGGATTGTCTAAAGGCAGAAATTACTGTCTTAATAAGAGGGATGGGTAATATCTTATACTATACCCCTGTGATAGTAAGCAAGCGCAAATCTCCTGGCTTGAGGCCTGATCCAAAGCCCATTGAAGTCAATGGGAGCCTTTCCATTCGAGAGGCAAACTGTGATGCATAGAACAGACTTCTAGATCCTGCAAAAATTCCCCATATGGCCGCATATGGACATCAGGTCTAAATATCCTAGTTTCCAATGCTCAGTATAAATAGTCCATGCTGACAAGCTGTTTCTTACCCTGCTCTTAGGCTTCCCGCATGGCAGAAGAGCTGCGTCAGGAGCAGGATCACTGCATGCACCTGGAAAAGATCAAAAAGAACTATGAAATCACAATAAAAGACCTGCAAGTCAAGATGGAAGAGGCTGAGCAGTTGGCCCTGAAAGGAGGAAAACGTACTATCATGAAACTTGAGACCCGGGTAAGAAAAACTGGATAGATCTACTCCAAAAAAGTCTTCCAACACCGCCGTCCAACCCTTCCCTGACCTGAGCTTTAGTACTCAGGAGAAATATTTGAAAAAAAAAAAAATAAGGAATGTTTTTATTAAAGGGCCAGTGTATCCCAGATAGATTAAATTAAATTAAAGAGAGAAAATAATAGCAAAATATATTCTAGAGAAATTAAAATCCACCCAGACCATACTCAGCCCACTGCAATGCAATGAAAGGTCAGTGCTGCTCCTGTGTGTCATATGCAATGTCTGGTTGGATCCTAAATGTCCTTGGCTATAACTCTAGGGCATATTCTCATTAGCCAAGCCATCTCTCTGTCGAGCATCCCACCGATGGGTCCTCCTGGCCCCAGTTCACACAAGGTCCTATTGGATCCAGAGATGTCTCATTGGGATTCTTTTCATATTTATTGCAACTGAAATACCCCTGCATCAGTAAATAAAAACTTTCCAGATTCTTAGTGTGACTCCAGATCTCCATGTCCATCATGCTAAACACAATCAGTACTAATATATCCTGCCTGGTTTTTACCTCCTTTTCAGATTAAGGAACTGGAAACGGAGCTAGATTCCGAACAGAAGCGTCACGTGGAGACGGTGAAAACTCTGCACAAGAATGAACGCCGCCTGAAAGAGCTGATCTTCCAAACAGACGAGGACCACAAAACCAACCAGCGCATGCAGGAGCTTGTGGAGAAGCTGCAGAACAAGCTGAAGATTTACAAGAGACAAATTGAGGAGGCCGTATGTACCCCAGACTGTAACTCTCCCCTCTTGTGCACACACAATAATATCTACCACATAAATTGCATCTTCAAAAGAAACAGAACCTGAAATACATGTTCATCAGTAGCATTAGCACCTCCAGTCATCAGGCTCCTGTTTTATGCTCCCTTTTCCTGCCATCATTGATAATACAAGCCCCAATGTACCTATAAAAAGAGAGCCACCTAAAAACCCACCTGCCTTATCCTTTGCAAAAAATCAGATTAATGCACATTGTCATCTCAACCTCTTGCAGTCTGTTGGCCGCCCTCACAAGTTACCTCCAATATCTGGAGGATGTGTGTGTAAAATTTATTTATTCCTGGTCCAACAGTTTACTATACACTTTGCCTGATTGGTTGTACTGAAGGAATACAGGTCAGAGCCGTTTTGTGCCGGCATGGTCGGATATAAAGACTTAAAAAAAATAAGCCAAATCTTCTCATGTCCGCAGGAGGAGCAGGCTAACCAGAGCATCGCAAAGTACAGAAAGACGGTGCACGAGCTGGATGATGCAGAGGAAAGGGCTGGAATGGCTGAATCGGCACTAAACAAATTGCGCACCAGGCACCGGGTCTCAGCGAGCAAGGGATTCACCTCTGTGGAGATCATCCAAGTGTCGAAGTCTTCTGCTTCCAAGTCCGCTTCGGGGGAATAGACACCTATGCTCTGAACCTGCAGCTGGTAGGGCTGCATGCCTGGCCTTTTTCAGACAGGGAACTGGGGTGGATTCGGAAACACGGGTTCAGTACTGACCCTGGGTGACTCACTGAATTCACTATGAATGGTGACGGGGCCATTCTGCATGGCTCTGCTGATGTGGGAAGAGGAATTGTGACATTGAAGAGGACTGTGATGGTTATAGATGCTGTTACAGCCTTAGAATCATGCAGAAGTTCCACTGTCGCTCTTTAGCTCAGAGGCAGTGGAGTTTCTGTCCCCTCCACACCCCTCAAGTAGAACCTATGCTCAAAACTGATATACCTGGTCAGGATTTGGCCCTATTAAAGGAAATCATTGGCCCGGTCTGAGCATCAGTAGGTTCCAGTGGGTGTTTACATGGATACTGTAGCATTTCTCACCTCTTCCCCTCCTCCCTAGGGAGGCTTTAAAAAATAAAGAAGTTGCTATTGCAATCCAATTTCAATGTCTCTTTCCTTCCAGGGTGACACACATCTTCCCAACAGCTGCCCATTGCAAGATTGCTACCCTAGTGATGAATTGAAAATAGCAGTCTAGAGCCATCAAGAAGACGCCTACAAAGGGAGAGAGATGGAAACAAAGAATGTACGTGTATCTGTGGGGATAAAAGAATGTTCTGTGTGTTCCCATCACTGGAGAGCTTGAAACCAGTACTTCCCCCGACTGGATTAAACCACAAAATCATATAGGTCTGGCTGTTATCCGTTGAAATGAGTCTGTTTTCATGTGGATTTTACATTTTCATGTCAAGGACGGAAGGTGTAAAGCATTTGGTTGATGTGGGCTGACTCTTGTAAATAATTCCTCACACTAATAGTCTTAATGCATAGTCTTAATAAAGCTTACTGCATGGAAAAGAAACTTGGAGATGCTGCCGGATTGTCTGTTTGTAGGATGACAGTTTGATTCACTGAGACCTCCTGTCCAAAAAAACATTTTTAAACTAAATTCAGCAGCACTGAACCACGTTGGCTAGTGTGCAAGTGTACTAGTTACCTTTACTGGATCAGAATTTCTCAGCTGTGTGTCACAGGTCCTCTAATCCTAACAGTTAAAAGCAGGTTCTCCTTTCACCCGGGGTTTTGGAGAGGAAGGATCTAAGTTCTATCCCTGCTATTGCTCTAAGTTGCTGTGGTACACATCACACTGACACCTATGAAGTCCTAGGCCATGGATTCTTTTAAATCCCAATGTACGAGGACTCGCACAGCATTTCCTTTGCTCATTTAACATAAGGGCTGTAGAGAGTTTCCAGATCCTTTTGGTGATGAGGTCCCAGCCATGCACTGTTGGGGGCAGTTTTGTGACATCAACAAAAAGGCCCAGCCAATCAGAACATGGCTTTGGACCATCAGTGTCTCCAACCCAGACACTACTATGTACTGGCACACACTCTCCTGGGGTGAAAAAATACAGCATTGTGTATCTGTATGATACAGGCCCTTGTGACAATGGGTTCAAATGTGTGATGCTTGGAATCAGAGATTTGTGCAGCTAAGGGAGGCGGAAGCAAAGATGGCTGAACACATGCTGACCCAGCTCCAGTAGCAGCACGGTCGGGGACAGTGGCCGTTCCAAGAAACAGCTGGAGGATTTGTCAAGAACAGATCAATGCCAAACCAACCTGATTTCCTTCTTTGACAGGGTTACTGGCCTAGTGGACAAGGGGGAAGCTGTAGACATGATATATCTAGACTTTAGTAAGGCTTTTGACACAATCCCGTAAGACGTTGTCATAAGCAAACTAAGAAACTCTGGTCTAGATTAAATTACTGTAAGGTAGGTGCACAATTGATTTTAAAAACCCTATTCAAAGAGCAGTTATCAACGTGTTGCTGTTAAACAGGGAGGGTGTATTTAGTGGGGTCCCACAGGGGTCAGTCCTGGATGTGGTACAAGTCAATATTTTCATTAATGACTTGGATAATGGACTGGGGAATATGCTTTTAAAATTTGCAGATGATGTCAAGCTTGGAGGGGTTGCAAACACTTTGGAGGACAGGATTACAATTCGAAACAAGCTTGACAAAATGGAGAATTAGTCTGAAATCAACAAGATCAAATTCACTAAAGGCAAGTGCAAAGTCCTTCACTTAGGAAGGAAAAATCAAATGCACAACTACAAAATGGGGAATTACTGACTCGGCAGTAGTACCGCTGAAAAGGATCTGGGAGTTATAGGGGATCACAAATTGAATTTGAGTCATCAGTGTGATGCTCTTGCAAAAAGGGAAAATAATATTCTTGGGTATAGTAACAGGAGCATTGTATGTAAGACATGGGAAGTAATAGCTCCGCTCTATTTTGCACTGGAGTATTATATGGCCTCATCTGGAGTATAGAGTCCAGTTCTGGGCACCACACTTCAAGAAAGCTGTGAACAAATTGGAGAGAGTCCAGAGGACAGCAACAAAAACTGATAGAAGGTTTAGAAAATCTGACCTATGAGGAAACGTTAAAAAAGTGAGCATATTTAGACTACAGGAGGGCCTCATAACAGTCTTCAAATATGCTAAGGCTTGTTGTAAAGAGGACAATGATTGATTGTTCTCTGTGTCCACTGATGGTAGGACAAGAAGTAATCAGCTTAATCTGCAGCAAGGGAGATTTAAGTTAGGTATGAGGAAAACCTCCTATCTATAAGGGTAGTTAAGCACTGGAACCCTTGGAATCCCGGTCATTGGAGCTTTTTAAGAACAGGTTAGACAAACACCTGTCAGGGATGGTCTAGGTATTCTTAATCCCGCCTCAGGTAGAGGGATGGACTAGATCAGAGGTTCTCAAAGCCGGTCCGCCGCTTGTTCAGGGAAAGCCCCTGGCGGGCCGGGCCGGTTTGTTTACCTGCCGCGTCCGCAGGTTCGGCCGATCGCAGCTCCCACTGGCCGCGGTTCACAGCTCCAGGCCAATGGGGGCTGTGTGAAGTGGCGCGGGCCGAGGGATGTGCTGGCCGCCCTTCCTGCAGCCCCCATTGGCCAGTGGGAGCCGCGATCAGCCTAACCTGTGGACGCGGCAGGTAAACAAACTGGCCCGGCCCGCCAGGGGCTTTCCCTGAACAAGCGGCGGACCAGCTTTGAGAACCACTGGACTAGATGACATCTTCAGATCCTTTCCCGCCCTACATTTCTACGAATCCCCAACTCTGGGCTTGCCAGCATTGCCCTTCAGCTGCAGGAGAAATCAGTTGAAACGAGGGAGGGTGAGGCCAGGGAGAACGATGCTGCAGCCTCTGAAGAAGCTGCTGCCAGAAACACCAAGCAGCAGCTTCGTTGTCTCAAAGGGAAGTGGTGGTGGTGACCTGTGTACTGCTGCACCAAATCAACTGACATCCCTCAGCAGAGCCTGGGACAAACACTGCCACTTGCTGGCTCCTTCCTTCCCCATCCTCGCCCCACCAATCTGCCTTCCTCCCTCCCTCCTTCTTCAAAAATCAAACCAGTCAAGCCCCTCCAAGGTGGGGAGAGGGGGCAGTGGGAGCCCTGAGGTATGTGAGGTGCTCAGGAGAGACTCCGGGAGGAGTCTCCAGGAATTAAAGATTAATCTTTAATTAAAGATTATGTCATGTGATGAAATCTCCAGGAATACATCCAACCAAAACTGGCAACCCTAGGAAGCAGCGGGGCTCTCATGGCAGATATCTGGCACTTTACCAAATGGCTGAGGCCCTAAATCTGTTTCCAAAAGTGCTCATTTCAGGCCTGACCCTTGGACCTGAGCTTCCCAACTCCCACTGATTTCAGGGAAGACCTCATCTTGCAGGAGCTACCGGCAACTAACTAACTCCCAAGGAAAAACTTGAACCAAAGACCACAGCTGAAACATGGCATTTACTTAAGGTTTTGATCAGGTTAAAAACAACTAAATCATGCCCCCTCCTTCCCCACCGTATGTCACAACCATTTCACACACAATCCACTTAAACACAGAAGATTAAAACACAGCACAGCAGTTGTTAAACTGGCCTGTCTTAACCAGCTATGGAAGCTGTCCAAGATGATGGCATAAATTGATCTTCATTTGTTAAGAATCGCAAATTTTGCAACTTCAGTACATCCAGAGTGGCTATTTGAGATCAATATAATGCCTTTGCTAAGTCAGATAGCTCTAGTATTGGTTATGAAAACTGATTTTGAAAAATTATTATAACCTAGGTGGATACTGTACTGAAGTCTTAAGTAAGTGCATCTTGGAAAAAAATCCAGTACTTATTTTTCTCTCTTTTTTTTCCCTCCCCAAACATGTTGTATTTCCTTCCCTGTGTCTGAAAGTGACACATTTTCAAATGTTGGAGCCTACCTTACACTTCTAAAATAGATCCTTTTGCCCACAAATGCATTTGTGTTTAGTTACCCATTTTGACTCCAAAATTCATGTTGTGCACTTGCAGTTACCTGTTTGCACATCTGTGCATATTTTGCAGTTGTCTGCATTTTGAAACTATGTCCCGTCGTTTTTTTCTTAATACCTTAAGGCAAACTTCATCTATAGTTAAATCTCCCACTGCTGCTCTCACATTAGTGCAGTTCCACCACTGTTAGAGGAGTGTTAGTGTAGATTGGTCACTGACCTTTTCACTACTAAATCTTCTACTCCAGCTCACAGCTGCTTGGGAGGATGTGATGGTGAAACTGCTGACGGCTTGTCTGCACTGGAACTTGCATAGCTACGCCAGTGATACAGCTGGAGCCGAAGTGGGAGATTCCTGAAAACCTTTATTGTAGACAAGGCCTTAGTATTTTTGCATTTAAAATCTCAGAGCTCCTGCAGAACACGGCTGCTCTGTAACATATCTGGCTCAACTGCTTTCACCCATCTGCCAGTGAAAATCATTTTGTAAATGTAATACTGTATTTAAATGCAATTTCAATCCTGTTATGTAATATTTAGTTGACCTAGTTACATATTTTTAATCTGTACAACTCAACTAGTTTTATAAGCAGACCAATAAGAACTCCAGTGACTGCATACTGCAAAGAGTCACTCTAATCTTCCCATCGCTCCACTCAGATTTGTCTTTTCTGTACTATAAGTTGCCAGCTTTACAAGTCCTGCCTTTTATAAATATGGTGGTTACCTAGAGGATAGAGCACTAGACTGGGCCTCTGGAAAGCTGAGTTCTACTCTTGCTCTGCCACTGGCCTGCTAGATGAACTTGGGCAAGTCACTTCACCTCTTTGTGCCCCAGTTTCCCCACCTGTACAATACCTATCTCATAGAGGTGGAAGGGACCCTGAAAGGTCATTGAGTCCAGCCCCCTGCCTTCACTAGCAGGACCAAGTACTGATTTTGCCCCAGATCCCTAAGTAGCCCCTTCAAGGATTGAACTCACAACCCTGGCTTTAGCAGGCCAATGCTCAAACCACTGAGCTATCCCACCCCCCATATGTGTAACAATAGAAGTAACTATGACATTCCAGTTTGATTTATAACATGACTCCCTGGCTTTTTCATTAGTAGAGCTCAAAGCACTTGACAAAGGAGGTCAGAATTCCCAGCCAGCTGCTGGATCAGCCAGATCCTGCTTAACTGACAAGCGCTGCCACAAACCACAGCTCCAAGCACTTCAGTGACTAGCTCTGCACAGAACCACTAACCAACCGCAGTACGCATGTGTAACTTTCCTCTCCAGGACGATCACTGCGCATGTACAGCTCTCCCCGTCAAGCTGGCGACACTGCGCATGCTCCATCCTATCGCCTCCTCTCCCCGCCCCCGCCATTGTGTAAGAAGAACTCTCGCCTCAACACGCTTCAGAGCTACGCGCAGGCGCAGACTGAGGAGCAGCTCCCGGCCCGTGCGCAGGCGTAGGGGCAGGAACTCACCCCGCCCCGCTTCTGTGCGCAGGCGCAGTGAGAGGAGCGGCTCCCGGCCCGTGCGCAGACTCCGAGGCTGTTTCCTGGATCGCTTGTCAGTGCCGGGCCCCGCCGGCCGCTCCCTCTCCCGCCGCCCGGAGCGGAGTCGCGTTGACTGACCAGAGTCCGCGAGTCCCGCTCCGCTGCCTCCTCCCCTCCCCCCCAGGTAAGTGCCGGGTCCGCGGCCAGGCTCATCCCGCGTCCGCCTGGGGACCCCGGGCCCTTCATCCTCCCCGGGGTGGGCTCGGCCCTTCCTGGGCCCCTCCCCTCAGCGGGGGGGGCACCTGGGCCCCGCCCCCTTCCCTCACGCCGGGGGGGCGGGAACCCCTCCCCCCATTCTCCGTGCGGCGGGGGGTGTCCGGCTGTTCCTCAAACCCGGGGGGGGGCGGTGAGAGCAGCCCCTCCCCCAGCGCTGACCTGTGCCCGCGTCCCCGCCTGGGGCTGGTCCCTCCTTCCCCGCCGCCTCCTCCCCACCCCACCCCACACAGCGGGGGCGAGGGGTTCCAGATCCCCGGCCACCTGTGCCGAGCGCAGCGGCCCGCCAGAGCCCAGCTCGCTCAGAGCCCCTCCGGCCAGCCTGGGGCAGGGGCACAGCCTCTGTGTATAACGCGGACTGCAGCCTGGGTGGGTAGCCCCGGCTGGAAGCTGGTAGCCCCGCGAGAGAGCAGTCCGGACCGATTTGGAGGGGCTGACTAGCAGCAGGAGGCAGTGAACTGCAGACCCTTCCCTTCCAGATGATTTATGTGATCTGAAAGGAGATCGATGCGGGTTAGGAAAGTCTCTCTCTTTTTAGCGCTCTATCTGGATTGGGAGGCCGTGTTCCTGCTATGTGTGTGTTGGGGGTAGCCCTGTAACATATATAACCTGTCCTGATTAGGGAATGACAGCCGCCTGACACCCTTTCCTCACCCCATTATCTCACTCCCCTCCCCACCACCCCTGGAAAAGGAAGCTGGTACTGTACAAAAAGATAAAAATCCCATCTTGATTCTGGAAAGCAAGGATTATTACTCTGCAGTTGTAAATTAATTAGATACATTAGGCCAAGTACCTAGATAAAAAGGTTAACTGGGGTAATATATTTCCTGTGGGGGATTCTCAGATTGGTCTGACAGGGAAGGTTGAAGATATTGGTGGTTGAGAACTGCACTGAATACCACCTATCAGTAATATCAAAGGGCCATGGATTAGTGTCTTTATCCTGCAATGAGCTGTTTGGTGATTAGGAAGAGTATGACTAAAAATTGTATTGAGGTTTTTTTTTTGACTCTCTTAAAAAGGAAGGTTAGGAAAAGGATAGTGTAGTTATCAAATGTGAGGGTGAGAGTTATTCATTTTTGAGAATATCTGTCTGCAGCATTGCTCTGTAGTGGTTAGTTGGTTCTCCAAAACAGAATACTGTCACTTTATACAGGTGAAGGGAGATCTAATGTCTGTCTTATGAATACGATTATTGCACTAGAGAAACACAGAAACTATTGTGATTCATTTGGAAAGAATGAATGATACCTTCTATCTAGATTAACTGAATGGGCATTTTAGGTTAATACTGGATATGGAGGAATCTTTCTAAGTTGAACTAGAGATGTTTTCATGTATGAGCATCTATTTTTGATACCAGCTTGCTGTTTAGTCTGAAGCTTAGAAGTAAAATCTGTGGACTAGATGTTATCAAGACAGGAATATGTCCCCAACATGTATGTGGGAAAGTAGCAGGATTGTGTTAGAAACCGTGTTTTGAAATAACTATATGCTTTGGTTTTGGAAAACTTTCTACATTTTATTTCTGAGAGAGAGTTGAAAGGGCTGAGCCATCCTTGTTGGTGAAACAGCTCTTCAATTTTTCCTGTATATGGAAATTTACTGCCACTGACTGTTGGCGTGCACTAAAACAAGAAGATGATAAAAAGAAGTTGCAAACCTTTTGCTTAGATTAACAAATGGAATCTCAAATCATGGCTGTCCCAGGTCAGAGATAACTCAAACCCCTTTTAATTAAGGAAACGATGATGACATAACACTTTGGTAGGACTGGATAAAACCTCTCCAATAATAGTTACCCATATTTTGGTAAATCAAAGGAAGAAGAACAAGCAATGAGGTGTTAGTTTAAAATTATATCACCTTGACCTTAGTTAAAAGTTTAAATACTGTTTTTCTCAAAATGCACTTTCAGAAGTAGTACACTGCTATATAATTGTATTTGTTTCCCTAAGTGTAAGGTAATGACGTGGAGGCAGTACTTAAGTTTTAAAAAAAAGTCTCCAAAAATATTTGTGGTGTATCATTTGTTAAACTACTGTGATTCCATTTGCTAAATTCAGTAAGGAGTTGCTCATCTTCCATTCACTCCTGAGTTTCTGTTGGGTTCTGTTCATTTCCTGTTTGCATCTGAATTCCTACCTTGCCTTGCAATCTCCACCCTCTGCTAACATGGCCATACTTGGGTATGTTGTAATTTCAGATTATAATGGGTGTGAGTGTTTTAGAATGACATCACTATGGGATTTTTTTTTCCTTTTAGATGCATGTAGGAAAAAAGCTTTCTCCTGGACTATTATAAATTGATCCTTGGATATGAAATTTAGTAGGAATATGTGTGGGAATTGGCAAATACAAATTATATGTATTGAGCTGTATGTAGTTTGACTACAGGTGCTTTTAAACTGCTGCAGTGTTATCTTCCACCCATTTATGCTGCAGTGTCTTTATACTTTTGACAGCTGTGCATGTGGAATGTATAAAGTCTCAGATTGTACTGTATTATACAGTTGTGTGGTTACTCACCAATACAACTTTGGTTGCAGAACCCAGTGGCATCTGTATTAATGCAGTTACAAATTATGGAATACTAAGCTTTTTTTAAAATAAATTTGTATATTTACAGATTAGAATATTTTA
Organism: Trachemys scripta elegans; assembly: GCF_013100865.1. NCBI lineage: Eukaryota > Metazoa > Chordata > Testudines > Emydidae > Trachemys > Trachemys scripta. Next base: position 8,550,535 of record NC_048307.1, on the reverse strand, counting down.
TGCTGTCGTTTTAGTGTTCAGTTTTCATGAAAAATTCTGTAATCCAAAAATGTATAGCTAATTAAGAGTAATTTATTTTTGGGCTTAACGAAGTGAATAATTTTATCACATAACAAATGTGTCAGTACCCTGTAATTACGTTTCAGTGGAACGTTCGTGTTAATATTAAAATGACACATTCAACTTTTAAAAAAAAAAATATTCCTGGAATCATCTTAATGCTTCCTTTGAGCCTTGATATTGCAGGGGACTTTGATCAGTTTATTGAAATATCCATCTAAATAGAGAGAGCTTTTTAAAAAAAAAACCACCATTCTGTAACTCTGTAGAATTATTTAGGTTTGTTAGAAGACTTTTCATAAGTCAGGGAAAACCTGTCTCACTCTTACGTGTGAAGAAACACTAAGAAGTGATAATTTGCAATTAGCTGTATTAAGAATGAGAAGTCAAAATAAGTCTGCATACCATGGTGAATGGGTGCTTTATAAATTCATGAGATAGCAAAGGTAACCTTTATAGGCATCTATACTCTTGTTGAACTAGTTATGATGATGTGTAAATAAGGTATAGTATTTGACTCAAACAGCCCTAGTAAGTAATGTCTAAGACTATAGCTTTATGTAATTATCTAATTTAAAATGTTGATTTTTCAACTCTTATTCCTTTCAGCTTTTTCACTGTTTAAAACACTAAAAATAGCCTTTATTCAGAATGTCTCTACATCAGTTTTTATTAGAACCAATCACCTGCCATGCCTGGAACAGAGATCGTACTCGTAAGTACCATATTAACTATCTTTTCCCTGTTGATTGGTATTTTGTACATGCTACAGAACCATATACTTATTAAAAAGGTGACCCAGAACTTTGAAAAGGAGAAAACAATCCAGTACAGCAACAATTACAAGACCATATCAGATACCTAGTGTGCCTCACTGAGCGCTCCCCTAAAACTACAAAACATGCTGCAATAGTGATAGTCTTCAAAATTCCATATAGGACATTGGGTATATGGGAAACTAGAGTCTTAGAAGTGTTTATCTGCAGTACCCAAAAGCAAAAACTAGAGATTTAAGTGGGCACCATCACTTGCAACATGACTTCCTGTTACCCTCACTCTTAACCCTCTTTTCCATGCCCCAAATCCAGCCTTTTTTGTACCCTAGTTTCTCCCCACCCATTTTGGATTATAACCTTCAGAATCTTTTTTCTTCTTTGGAGACTGTTGAATACTAAACATCATACAGTTCTAAAGTTCTTCACAGCTTCTCCAGATAAGAAATGCCCTACAATGCATTCTGGACTTTGGGAATAAGTCTCTTTAGTCCAGATTCTGCAATGCCAATGAGATTGTATCCACCTGTGTACACATTTTGAAACTGAAAAATACAGATTTGATTTGGAAAGATATGCTGTTCTAAAGCTTTTGTCATAAAAAATAATCTCACATACTAATGGATTAATTCCCTTTGCCAGAGATTGCCATTAGCCCTAACAACCATGAAGTTCACATCTATAAGAAGAGTGGGAACCAGTGGGTAAAAGCTCATGAGCTGAAGGAACACAATGGACACATTACAGGTAAGTGAATATGCTGGATCTGATAACATAGTTATAGAAAGTGATTCAACCTGCTTTTAAGAAGTAGTCTGACAAACAGTAAGAAATCTATAAGTGATGAATAGATGATCCAGCCTTTTTATAGGTTGGCACTCACTTCATGGAGAGCTTTGCTGCATTTTCCTGGACCACGTAAAGCAAATGTGGGGAAGCAAAGCATTGATTTCCAAACACTTTCATTGAGTAGCCACCATACTAAAGTTCAAGGCTGTAAAAAGTCATAGTATCCTGTTCCTGTGACCTTTTTAAAAAAATATTTAGTGAGATAGCAAGAATATTTTTATCAACTTTTCAAATAAGCCAATTTTGTCATGATTTTTCTCTGGTCATACTTTGCATTCATCTTAATTGCTAGATTTAGTAAGCAAACTTCAGCAAGTATATATGACTCTGCTGTACTGGTATGTGGCTTTTGATATCTATAGCTATATTTTCTGGGGATTAAGTAAGCAGTTTATGTTTAAGCAGGTTGGCATCAGTTAATCTCTTCCTTTCTCCTCTTTGATATGCTTGTAATACATTGTGTCTTTGTATAAAGAGCAGTGGGTTGCTGTTCTAAACCCTGGTGATGGAACAGGGTCTTCAGGACTTTTGTTTTACAAGGTAAAACGTGAAAAGGAAGATAACGCAAAACAGTTTTACCAAAAGTCCTTTGTATTCTGGGGAAGGCTAGAGCTCATTTCTACAGCAAGGTCTTGGTTTTTGTGCCAGAATAGAAATTCTGTAGCAGCTGAGATAAATTTTAAGTTGGGGTTTTAATTATAAAATTAATATAACCATACAGTATTATTTAAATATTAAATCCAGTTTCTTAATTTGTTTTTGCATTTACAGTTTGTGCTGTCTCATACTTCTGTATTGACAATTCAGTTTTGTATTAAAGTTTTCAGTGAGGGAAAACTAGATGTTGTGGATTTTGGTGGCTGGATAGCAGGAAGTTGAAGATTTTGGCATCCAGGGAGATGTGGTAGAGGTTTACAGTGCTCTCTTTTAAGTTACCATGTTTTGGTTTCAGAGTTAACACTCATTGGAGATAAATGGTACTGTTCACATCTGTGAGTTATTGTTTCAGGCTGTCTGCAGATTCAGGAAGATATATCACTGCATTGGTTTTACTCATTTTATATTTTAACACCTTCTTTGCAACCATAATGGCTAGAAACCTTTGTTAACTAAAGCTTAGATACTGATGCACAATTCTGGGGTAAGTTCTTCTTGTGTGAATTCTTGGGATTCATGGGTTCCTGGCTTTATCACAGAAGCTTAGTTAATATAATTTTCAGGATCCAAAATTAAAATATAGAAATGGTAAGATTGCCAAAACATGAGTCACCCAGGTATAATGTAGAAAATAGGATTGTCCTGCATTAGCCTTTTAAACAAAATTACTTGAGGAAACTAGTGAAAATTAGCATTTGCCCTGTCCACCAGTATTGTGTGCTGATATCAGCCCACTAATGGAGAGAAGCCTCTGCTTGTACTACAGGGTTTTGTGGGAACTTCACCAAACTTACCTGCACCTCGTTGGCAAGCGCACAGCAGTTTGCACTCTTTCATGCTGACCTAACCGCATAGCCTGGTTGAGTGTACAAAAGACGTGTCATTTCCAAAGGTGTTGCTCAGCATTTTAGTTGCACCTTTTTGCCACTAGCAACATTTGGGTGTTAATGTTGCATACCACTGCCACTTGAGAATGCTGGGTGCTATGCAGCGTTTGAAGCTTACCAAAGTCTTGACACTTGCAGTATTTTAACATTAAGAAACCTGTTTTTATAGTAGGCCAGAAATGAATTGTAGAATAAACATTGCATCTAAAAATATTAGGCATCAGATTCTGTCATATTTTTCTACTTTAATTCTATTTTTGTATCTTTCATGCTGGTTTTTTGTTTTTGTTTTTCAATCAGCATGCTTGAAGAATTTTTTTTTTAGTACTAGAGTAGAGCTGTTAAGGAAGGTCTAAATATATTTTTGTGGCAGGGGGAGACTAATGATAGCAGACTTCATCAAAAAGAAAGATGCTGAGTAAAAAGATAGGCAATAACTCTGCTCTGAATATTTCCAGTTGAAAACATCCATCATTGCATAGGAAGGCTGGAAAGCTGTGGCAAGCTTGTCAAAGGGATTTCTTATACTGTTTTTTCCTGACGTTTATTCGCTTCTTTGCATTGATACTGATTTATTTTTGGCTGATGGCACAGCTTCAGTAGGCATGACGCAGACATATGTATTGTATTCCTACATAAAAACTGATAGCTTTGTTCTTTCTAACATTTCTAAAAAGTACTACTGTCTGAAGTTTTAGACTATGACCGTGTAGCTTGGCAGCAGCAAAGTAAACAACTATGCTAGAAGTTTGGGTGAAGTTTTGGAAGTACTGCTTCTTTAGCTATTGAAGTAATAAGCCTCTTGCAGAAATCAGAGTTGGGATCCAGAAGAGGGAGGGGGTGGAGGAAGAGGGCGGTAGCCATTCTACTACAAGTGGGCGAGCTTTCAAAGCAGTCTTCCTTATCACACAGTCTATGTTCCAATAATCTATCAGTAAGAGGGATTTGGAGAGGGAAGTCAGGAGCAGTAAAGGTTTACAATGGTGATTGAATGAATGGTGGTGAAGATATCATTGGCATCTATCTTCATGGTAAAGGGCAGTAGCTGATGTCTCGGTTCTGGGTTGCTGTACAGTAAACAGGGATTCACAAGAAAGAAAATGTGATATTAATAGAAGGTCTAAATTGCAGGTATTGATTGGGCTCCCAAGAGTGACCGCATTGTAACTTGTGGTGCAGACCGTAATGCCTACGTCTGGAGTCAGAAAGACGGCGTGTGGAAGCCAACTCTAGTGATTCTGAGAATTAATCGCGCGGCCACCTTTGTGAAGTGGTCTCCTTTGGAGAATAAATTTGCCGTAGGAAGTGGAGCTCGACTCATATCTGTGTGCTACTTTGAGTCTGAAAATGACTGGTGAGCAGTTTAAACTTGATGATTTCCATTAAGGCAAATCCATGAGACAGTACATTGTCTTGTTTCTGTATTCCATAGTGTGTTTTAAAATGCAGTTAATGGACCATAGATGTGCTTTAATTGCTGAGTTTTTATCTTTTTTTATTGAGATTTTCTTAGTTTCAAAGCTGTAAAGGGTACATGTTATGCATGTGATTTAATCATGCAGTTCTCATTAATATTAATAGGTAGCTAAATCCTTGGACAGTACCCTGAAAATGTATTTCTAACACTTACTTACAGTAGAACCTCAGAGCTACAAACACCTCGGGAATGAGTCGTTCGTAACTCCAAAATGTGTGTAACTCTGAACAAAACGTTATGGTTGTTCTTTGAAAAGCTTACAACTGAACATTGATTTAATGCAGCTTTGAAACTTTATTATGTAGAAGAAAAACGCTGCTTTTAACCAACTTAATTTAAATTAAACAAGCACAGAAACAGTTTCCTTACCTTGTCAAATCTTTTTTTTAAACTTCCCTTTTTTTAAGTAGTTTACATTTAACACAGAATTGTACTGTATTTGCTTTTTTTTTTTCCTGCTGCTGACTGCATACTTCTGGTTCCAAATGAGGTGTGTGTTTGACTGGTTTCTGCTGCTGACTGCAATTCTGGTGTTTGTAATTCTGAGGTTTTACTGTATGTCTATTTAGACCTTTATTTTCATATTCCACTACCTGATTTCTGGCAAGTTTAATGGATTTTCTCAAATATTTGGTGTTCTTACTTCTCCTACCTCTTTCAAAAGTGCCTGAATTTCTTTTATAACTAACCATTGCCTGGGATTTTGCTCATTTACCAAATAGGGTTTTTTGGTGTAATGGTTTATTTGTTGTAGACACACAAACCATCTCAATACTAATTCACCAAGATTCTGAAGTTGTTTGGGTAAATATTGTATAGAGCTTCAGAAATCAAGCCCCATATCTCACAAACATGAAATAAAATGGTCATGGCGCTGCTCGAGTTTGGCCCAGTTACCCTTCATCATCATGGGGTGTAGAGGAAGGTGTCTTGGCTAAATTTGAGTGATTGGCACTGTGGCCTGGCCCAGAAAGGGGAACTGAACCCATGTGATGAGCCCCACTGCAGGGTGATTGCAGGGCAGGCTCTCTATGCAAACACACCCCCACCTCCAGATCCAACCCCCTGGTATGGGTAAAACAAAATAACCTGAAATTCCCAAAAAAGAAACTATAAAAAATAAAAAGAATTTCACAGGTTTCTAGTCATATACCATCTGAAACAACCATTCAAAAGAAATGTATTGCATAAGCAAAGAACTTACTTTAATAAATCTCTTCTGTTTGGTGTGTAACGAAACAAGTGGTCTACCAGACACTCAGAAATGGAGTGGGTGACCATACTTGTACCTGACAGCATCAAGCAATATATAACCATTAGCATTTCCATGTCTCTTACAAGTTCTGTGAGATACATTCTACTTTTTATTAGCATTTATATACTATGCCAAAGCCACAGCATTTGGGCGGGCCAGAAGACATTGCATTTTAAGATAGATTTACAAACATGGACTGAATGGTACCTCGTCCTTATTTGCATAATCCTCCATGTTTAGAGAGTCTTTTTTTCTCAGTTACAAGCTAAGAACTTGCACCCAAGTCACAATATTTAGATGGAAAAAACTTTGTTTTGTTATTGCTGTTATCTGTGGCTTAAATGTGGCATTTAATTGATCTGTATTTTATAACCTTCTGAATAACCTGTGAAAAGTTCCATGCAATATGAGTTTATATAACTTTCATAAATTTTACCATAAAATATAAAGAACAGAAAAGTTATAAGCTGCAGAAAACACTTTAAACCTGCAAAAAAACATGCATTCAGAATGTTGTACTAAGAAAATAATACTGCTCAACTCTATATTGTGATTCAGCAATGTTCTCTTGTTCTTGGGCATATAAAAGGGGAAATTTACTACATCAAAATCAAGTTAATGAACTCAAGGTCAGAGTAGTGGTCAATTTGGTATATTAAAGTGTTTCCAAAAATTGATTTCAAAAGGGCATAGGACCCAAATGTGTATCTGCTCAGAATAGTAGCTTCTTTATTTTAATTGTTGATGCCTGGCTGACAGAGCTCACAGCCACTTGAGATTCATGAATTGTATTGGAGGTTTTGCAATCATCAGTATTTTCTGAAATGAATTTACAAAATCTCAACTAGATGGAGTAAGGTAGAAGAAAGGAGCAAAAAGAGAATAACTAGATTAATTCTTCTCTAAAAAGTTCAGCTGGTCAGTGTCTCAAAAACCTACATAGCGCTAACTGAAAAGTAAAGAGAATACATATATCTGATAGAATACAGGTGTATATTACAAGTGTTGCATTTTAATGTACTGTCACTGTGGAGTAATAGAGGGCTGGAGTTCCATGATGTCTAGAACCATTTCTTTTCTGGTGAGAATTTAGAGGCAGATTTAACAGTAATGATGATTGAATGGGCCATGTGTACTTCAGTCTCCTTGTCTTTTACACATCAGTTCTGTTGCAAAGTTGGAATGTTTCCAGTGACATGCATTGGAGTCATATACTTCAGGATATTTGGTGCTTTAATGGTAAGCAAATGGTTCTCAATAAATAAGTTTTATTTCCTGTTATTTTAGGTGGGTGAGCAAACACATTAAAAAGCCTATTCGCTCCACTGTCCTAAGTCTGGACTGGCACCCCAATAATGTCTTGCTGGCTGCAGGATCCTGTGACTTCAAATGCAGGTGAGAGTAAATAAAGCATTTGCAAGTTGATTTGTGTTACTGATTTAAATCAGTAAGCATGTGCTAATCCTACATACACTCAAAATAGCAACCTGTCACGTACTAATGTATTTATTTAGAAAAATAAAATATAGCCTTGAAAGACTATTGAATCTGTGCCACTACACATGTACATAGGACTTTATATTTTTAGCATGTATCCACTAAAAAGTCAGTGTTACTTTCATAAAGCAGTGTTTACTTATACTGCGTCAGCTGTGCAGGTACCTGATGGTCAGCTCCTAATATGAAATCAAAGCCTGTCAAGCACCATCTTTTATCTGAAACAGACCTTTGGCCATTGTTAGCATGAGGTTGGAAGACTTGGCAGCTGCTTAGTGCAGATAGATTCCTGCCCCTTGCACAGCATCCCATTAAAGTCATAGGGTGCAGTGCACGGGTCCATCCATGTCTCAGCTTGCAGGATCTGGGCCCAGATAGGTAATTTTCTACATGGTGATTTCACTGTATTCTTTTTTTAATTATTATTATTTTAAACACTTTGCACAATAGTGAGAATTTCCCTTTCTTCTGCTACAGGAGAAGTATTCAGGCTTAAAAATAAAGTCTGTGTTTTCAAAATGGCTACTAGAATAAATGCTAGGCCCAAACATTACATTCCCTAGTCTAAAATGAGGTATAAATCTGAAGTCTAGAGCGTTTGGTCGTTTGATATCTCATGGCACTTTTCACATGAGGAGAGGTGTTCTGACCAAATCCCAGTTTGTTTAAATTGGATAGGGTATACATCTTCACTTCCTGCCCTAAACAGCTGACATTTGTAAAGTGTTTTCACCCCTCCAGAAGAGACTGCATGTGAGTTGTGTGTGAAAGGTTCCTTCTGCATATGTTATTAAAGCACTTTGTGACCCTGTGAGATGAAAGGTGCTATTTAAATGTGAGTTGTTTTTTATATTAATGTCAGTTTCCTTGGACTTGTAACTTTTTTGTCCTGGTATTCTTTTCTAACATCTCTTTTATGTGGAGAGGATCTCCTGTGAGGTTTTTCTTTTGACTGCTCCTGAGAAGCCGGAACTGATTACCTTATAATGCCTTGTTGTGTCTAATCATCCCTTATTGAAGAATATTATTGAAGATATGGGTAGGCAAGAAATTACCAAACATAGGTTGAATCAACTTCCCAGGATTTCCTTAGAACAGAACAATGATTCATGGAAGATTAATATTCTTGTTTCATGTACTTCCTGCTAGAAAACTTGTTCTGCCCGGCATTTCATTCCTCTGGAAATGGTCCATTCTGAAATGTGTATCTTGCTATTAAAATATTTAGGAGGCATTTATTATTTAAAGTTTGCATTGCAGGATGGGCCATTTAATACCAATTACAACTCTGATCAGAGAGAGGAACAGGTCTTTATGTAGGTGCATCAGAGGAAGAAGTGTCCATCTCAGTTCACATTTCCAGGTCTCGTACTTTTATTGTCTGCGAATAACCTATTTCTGAATGTTAGGAGAACTGTCTTTCTCTGCTGAAGGGTGAATACAGATCTCCGGAATTCTGTTTCCAGGCAAATGTTCAGTTATATACTAGAGTTATAAAGACAACTGGGCTTTTAGCACATCTGCACTGATAGCTGGTTCTGGAAAGTTATTAAAAATCTAGGGCAAGAGGTGCTGCTAGTTGATAGTTATTTAATAGGATTTAAGATGGCTGGCCTTGATAATCCATAGGGCCTCTTCCTTTAACTTTCTCTCTCTCTTAGAGTATAGCTACGAGCACTATGTCGGGTTGGTTTTTATACTGTAGCTGGAGCAGTGTCACTGGAAATAAAGGCCATATTCTAGTGCTCTTTGAATGTGGAGACTTTCAAGCATAGAGATGGCTTTAGTTCTAAAATTTAATGGTTCAGAAAGAAATCTCAGCAAATGAAAGGCTTTCTTCAATCATCAGTCACCTCCCAGTCTTCTTGCTACTTGGGACTGATTTATTCTTGCCTTGTATTAAAGACTCTGCTGCTTTTAACATATGATGTCCTATTTCCATATATTAAGTGAGCTGTCCTTCTGGATTCTTGTAAAGGGCTCTTAAATTTAAACCTACCAACAACACACAGTCCTTCCGCCAACTTCTGTTTTAAACTGACAAGGCTGATTGAACTCATGTTTACAATTTAGAATTCTCTGGTAGCCATATTAACATAGCTGCACTTAAGGCCTTTTTTCTGTTCTATATTTGTCGGCTTTACTGAAGACGTGTGTGTTCTTCAAAGCATATGTTGAACAATGTGCCACACACACACATGCAGAGTTTAAAAAATATTACCATAAATTCACTTTAAAAAAAAAAAAAATCCTCTTCATTTTTGACCTTGAGCATGATCATTTGATCACGGCTATTGTTATACTGAAATCTTTCATTATTTGTACTATGGTGTGGTTCAAATGGAAGAACACTCTTGCTCAGTGGATTAACTGCTGCTGTTAATCCTATGCCTGTGACGACATAATAACTTCCATGGTAGCATTTATGGGTGCCATATTGTGCCACCCCTGAATCTCACAAAAGGAACCTATGATTATAGGGGGAAGACTTTTTATTTAACACATTTTGATAAATAGCAGTGCTGGGAAAAGAGATGCAGAAAAATAGTGACAGTTTAATATGTTTTGATGCACTCTTCCAGCAGTTAGTCCGAATGTGACAGTCTCTCTTACCCATTCTCTAGATTGAGATTTGGAATCTTTGTAAGGATTTGTGTTAGCTGGCTGTTACATATTGCACTTCTCAGATTCTCTCTGAACTTTGATTGCCAGGGTTGTTAGTGCTGTGAAAGGAAGAAACAAAAATCTTAATGTGATAGAGAAATTTTGTAAGTGCAGTATACATTTCCATAGCCAGCCTCTGGCAAAAAGGAAAGAGACAGAAGGTTGCATTTGCGATAAGAAGACTGTGTACGTTTTATGCATAATGCTGCTGAGTGCTGATGTTTTCCCACAGCACACAGAAGTCTGCTGTCAAAGGAAGCTCAAAAAATGGCACCTTAGCATGGCACAATTAATGTAACGTGAGATTTTTATGCAGTTAAAGTGTCTGGTTTTCTTTCCATTATCATTTTGGTGGGTTTTTTTATTTGCAGAGTGTTTTCTGCTTACATTAAGGAAGTGGATGAAAAGCCAGCCAGCACACCATGGGGCTCAAAGATGCCCTTTGGGCAGCTGATGTCAGAGTTTGGTGGTCCTGGAAGTGGCGGATGGGTGCACAGCGTCAGTTTTTCTGCCAGTGGTAACCGCCTAGCCTGGGTCAGCCATGATAGTACTGTGTCAGTTGCTGATGCCTCAAAAAATATGATGCAAGTATTTTCTTTTTGTTGTCTGTGTATTTATTAACCCTGCGATACGAGAAGGGAAGGGCAAGCACGGCACGTGGAATATTGTTTGCAACAAGGAAGTACAAAGCTGGTATTTCCAGAAGTGTTGTGTCCAGCTCTGCCAGTTATGCTGTGGGGTACAAGCAATCCATTTAAAGTTTAGAAGACTTGTGTCTATTCAGATTGGCTCTTGGGAAGTTTGGATAAATAAAGCCAATCTGGAGTAAATTAATGGTTTTTGAAAAATACGTTTTGTTTTTGAAACTAACAGTGTGTTTAGTTCTGCTATTGGGAAACTACATTCTCCTGTGGAATAGCTATAGGAGACTTCTGTGAGAGCATGTCCAGTTCTTTTACATCTAGTCCCTGATTTGATAGTGTTAACTAGGGACTGGAGAATAAACTGTTCATTCCATGAAAACTCAATTCCACACTTGTCCTCTTCACCATCTTACCTGTTGCAAGGTTTTAAATTATATCCTTCAACCATGGTAGAAATATTTCACTACCCTCCTGTAGTGCCCCCGCCTCTCTTCTCTTGGGAATGGGGAGAGGTGACATTGTTCCAGGGATGTGGGGAGAGGAGAGGGCCATCTGAGCACAGCTGTGTTTAATTGTGACACACACAGATCTGGGGAGAAATGCAGAATGTATACTTAGCTAGAGAGATCATTAAATAATACAGATGATCTAGGGCCATCTTTGAAATCCTGACCTGTTCATTAATTTCCTTGGTATTGTTGTAATAACTTGAATGATGAGATCATTTAGTATTGATGTAAATGGCCAGCTATTGTGTCTTAAAAGGATGCAGACAAGTACTTTAAGTACTGGAGTGTTTTACATTATTTTTGTAACCTTCTAGAGACCTACCTTTTTGTCTTACCAAGCAGCAAAGGCCCAAATTGGTAAATATCAGTAATGCTGGAATGTGTAATCTTTTTAAATGTGTGTCACCACTTGTGTACAGAATGCTCTATAAGGTCAGCATATAGCCAGGAACCGTTTTCTGGTTAATGGCGCCCTCTACTGCCTGCTCAGCAGCCCAGTATAAAATATTGTAGGATTTTTATAAACATTGACTATTGTCTCTTCCTTAATTTCTTGGGGACATGCCACAGGATTTAAAATAAAAATAGATTTCACAGGGCATTCGCACTAAGCTATACTTACTTTCATGTAAGTCACAATCTACTTGGGTCACTTGAAGGCACCATATTATAGTAACTGGGCTATACTAGCTTTTGTACTAGTAGCGCTGTCTGAGAATGGGCCCTTTTGTCCTATTCTGTTGAAACAAAAGATAAGAGGTTTCAGTGAGGCCCTTCTTTAACAATTGTTCTTGTGTTTAGGGTTTCACAGCTGAAAACAGAGTACCTCCCATTCCTGAGTGTGTCATTTGTCTCTGAGAACAGCGTTGTGGCAGCTGTAAGTGTCCCTTCTTTCCTCTTGTAGAATGTTGTAGTGCTTCAGTGAGAGGATAACACACACATTGTGAAATTAGTCAATAATAAAATACCTCTTCAGAAGCACCAGCATGAGCTGTTCTGCAGCCGAGTGAGGTATAAAAAGCAAAGATGCTGCTCCTAATTAGCTCGTTTTTTTTGCCTTGATGATGTCTTGTTGCAGGGCCATGATTGCTGCCCAATGCTCTTTAACTGTGATGACCGTGGCTCGCTGACCTTCGTTTCCAAACTAGACATTCCAAAGCAGAGCATCCAGCGCAATATTTCTGCCATGGAACGCTTCCGCAACATGGACAAGAGAGCCACTACAGAGGATCGTAACACTACTTTGGAGACACTGCATCAAAACAGCATCACGTGAGTGCCACCACGCTCAGGACATGTGACGAGGAGCGCTCCTTTGCACCTTGTGTATTGCAGGACATATCTGAGACCCTTCAACCTTGGATTTGCCATATCAGAAAACTTACCCTTTCACTGACAGTTGCTTATTCCTGGTGTTTCATAGAAAGGCAAGAATGCCTTGCCCCAGGGACCTAGCCAATTTAGCGATTTTGTGCATAGATGTTAGCTATTGGAAAGGGAGACATGGAATTCCTTCCTGACCCCTTGGGATGTTGTCTGATACCCTGAATAAGGAGATTTAATTGCTCCCGTTTTGTTTGGAACCTGATAAAAGATAATAATTAACATTGATAGTTACACATGTGTATCTCCCTTTGCTTCTGGGTAAAGTCATATTTAATGTGTTCCATCATTCAGACCTGAACAGACACTGTGTAACTAGGACTTGATACTGTAAGTGGGACCGGGAACACTTACCAAAGCCACTAAATCCAGTAAACAGAATTCACCTGAAAAGCTAATTCTCCTTTCACCCTCACATTTACAAATTTATTTCAGTATTCATCATTCAGACCTGTTTTGGAATGAGTGAATACAAGTTAATCATGTGAGATGTTCCTGTTTGCTCCAGTACTCCATGTGCACAAAATACACTAACACTTTTAAAGTAAAGTTGGTCCCTCTTTAAATTATAAGCTTTTTATAATAATGCTGGATGACTTTCCTTGTCTGCCTTGGAGGCTGCCTCCCAAGTTCTTACATTGGCAGAAATACTTCATCATTCTTACTCCTTGAAGATGCATGAGGTGGGGTTGTGTTTTGAAATCTTTACTTGATAGCACAGCTAATGAAAGATGGAGAGGTTTCAAGCAGACTCTCCAGCATCCTCCAAATATGATGCTTGCTTTATTCTTAAGTGGCATACTGAAAATCAGGCAGAAGGTACAAATTACAATCATGTCACTCTCTTCCTTTGGGAGAATAGGGATTGAACCTTCTGGAGTTCTTACAAAGCCAGTAATATCCAGTGCTTTAAAGTCTACTCAACCATGTCTCCACTACTTGTGGCTCTCTGGTATTTTTAGCTCTTACAGCTGTCACTCTCTGTTTTCAGCCAAGTGTCTATTTATGAGGTAGACAAGCGAGATTGTCGCAAGTTCTGCACCACTGGCATTGATGGAGCAATGACCATCTGGGATTTCAAGGTATGCATTTACTACTTTGCTTATGAGTAAGGCTAAGATTATGTCATGGAAGTCACGGAATCTGTGACTTCCAGAGACCTCCGTGACATTTTCTGCTTCAGCCCCTGGGCTGCAGGGCTGGAGCTGTCAGCCAGAGGACCCTAGAGATCTCAGCTGTGGGGCCACTGCAGCTCCCAACCAGCGTGCAGGGGCAGCTCTTCTCCCCGCCTCCCCTTCCTCCTCCCCCACCCCAGTGTTCCCTCTAATTTTTCCCACCCATGTGCGGAGAATTTTGTTATGTGCACCAATATGGAGGTGATGTGTCAACACTTCGTATTGGTGCACATAACAAAATTCATGTGGTGGGGGTGGGGCCAAGTGGTTTGGAGAGTGGGAGGGGGCTCAGGGCTGGGGCAGAGGGTTGGGGTGCAGGGGTGTGAGGGCTCTGGCTGGGGGTGTGGGCTCTGGGGCGATGCCGGGAATGAGGGGATCAGGGCTGGTGCAGGGGGTGTGTGCTCTGGGATGGGGCAGAGGGTTGGGTGCAGAGGGTGAGGGCTCTGGGGTGGGGCCGGGGATGAGGGGTTTGGGGTGCAGGAGGGTGCTCTGGGGCTGTGGCGGGGAGAGAGGACTCCCCCCCCCCCCCCCCGCCCGGGCGGGGGGGGGGGGGGGGGGGGGGGGGGGCCCCCCCCCCCCCCCCCCCAGCCCAGGTGCTGCTGGGGGGGGGAGGGGGAGAGGCACCTCTCCCCACCACGGGAGCTCTGGAGCTGCAGGATAGGCACGCCAGCCCTGGGCAGGGAGGATCACCCCAGCTGCGCCCGAGTCTGGGCAGCTCTGCCTGTAGCTGGATCCAGGGTGGGCCAGGCTGGGGTCAACCCGGGCTGCTCCGGCTGCGTGCACCAGCAGGTCCGGGCCACAGGCTGAGTTGGGGCTGGGGGAGGGGCGCCCCAGCAGGTCCCTGGGCGGGTTCCCTGAGCACCTGCGCAGCGCTAAGTAGGCTGTTGCGCGGCCACGCAACTTACAGGGAACTTAGGCCCCCGCAGCTCCCAGCTGCTGGCCTGGAGCTCCAAGCCACTGCGGGGGGGGGGGGGGCCCCGGAGCTTGTAGCCGCTGCAGGCCCTGGAGTTCTGAGCTGCGGCGGGGGTTCCCGGAGTGCCCAGGTGGCGGGGCCCTCTCAGCTGCCACCGGGAGATCCCATCGGTGAAGGGCAGCCCCCGGAGCTCCCAGCCACCGCAGGCAGCAGGGGACCTGGAGTTCTGAGCGGCGGCTGGGGGCCCCGCAGCTCCCAGCCGCCAGTCCTCGAGCTCCGGCCTCTGCAGGCAGCAGGGTCACTGCAGCTCCCAGCTGCTCTGAGCAGCAGCAGTGGGTGCTGGCTCCCCTGTTCCCCATTTTGTCACAGCTCTTTTTTGTAAAAGTCAGGGACAGGTCACAGACTTCTGTGAATTTTTGTTTATTGCCCATCAGCTGTCCCTGATTTTTACTAAAAATAACCATGACAAAATCTTAGCCTCACTTGTGAACTGACTGTGATTTGTTAATCTCTGGGCATCGGAACCTGGGATTCAGCCCTAATGTAAATTGTATTAGCATTAGGGAATGTAGACTCGGGATAGTTAGGACTCTTAGTGAACTCTTTCGAGAGGACAGATCCAAGACTCAACATAATCACAGATGTATTTGCTTAGCAGATGGTACTAATCCAGACTAATGTTTTAATGGGATCACTCAGGTCCCTGTAGGAATCTTGTTAATCCTCTTCTTCCTCCTCCAATCCCCTTCTTTTTTTTTTTTTTTTTTTTTTTTTTTTTTTGCCACAACCATGCTGGCTCAGGAGACCAGAATTGTCACTGGAGCAATGAAAGGGACTCTGGCACAGGTCTACAAAGGTAATTAGGCTTATAACTGCCATTGAAATCAGTGGAAGTTAGGAGCCTAAATACCTTTGTGCATCTTGGCCACTGTTATCTTTCTCCTTCCTCTAGGGACTGAGCTTACTGTCTTGGCAGGACCCAGGCTCTTCAGAGACTTTCTTGACTATTTTTTTTTAAAAGTAGCAAAAAAGCGTCTACAGTGAGGTCCAAAATGCATGGAAGCTCAAACAAGAAACCTAAATGGATTTAAATGTTTAAAGGAGTCTAGGCTGACTTTTTACTAGATTCATCTTGATGTCAAAACAGACTAGGTCATTCACCCTGCAAACTAGGATTCATAGTTTAAAATTCCAGCAAAAGACTACTGCTTGACACTCCTATGGCAGGGTGCCCTACTTGGTGCTTTAAAAAAACCCAACCATAATTGGGATATATCTAGGATCTCAGGATCCATCTTTGTGAAAGCCTACACGTGCCCTATGCAAAGTCTCTCTCAGAATTTCCTCCAGACCAGATTGCATGTGTTGCTGCACATTGGCCAGCAGGTGTCTCTGTAGACCCCCCGACTTTTCTGTTGAGCTGTGGAATACAGTAGAACCACAGAGTTACGAACACCTCAGGAATGGAGGTGGTTCACAACTCTGAAGAAAACATTATGGTTGTTCTTTCAAACGTTTACAACTGAACATTGACTTAATACAGCTTTAAACTTTACGATGCAGAATTGTTCCCTTTATTTTTTAGTAGTTTAACACAGTACTGCAGTGTATTTGGTTTTTAATTTTATTTTTTTGTCTCTGCGGCTGCCTGATTGTGTACTTCTGGTTCCGAATGAAGTGTGTGGTTGACCAGTCAGTTCGTAACTCTGGTGTTCATAACTCTGAGGTTGTACTGTACACAATTTTTGCAAGAGAACTGTTGGCTGCTTTATAATCTGGTAGCATGTACCAGCCCCAACCAGTGTTGGGGCCAAGTTAGAGAGCTGGACCTGTCTCACGTTTCATCTGTTTTGTTCTATCACTTAGTTTTGCTGTAGGGGTTGACTATGTTCCATACAAGATACTGTAGTAGTACTGATAAATGTTTTCTCTCTCAAGACCTTAGAGTCTTCTATCCAAGGTCTACGAATCATGTAAAGATGGATCTCCATTATCTAGCATGACAGACTGCTTGACAGCATGCAGCTCCAGCCTCCACACAGACCTGAAAAGGGATGAGTAAGCTGGATCGTTTGGAAGCACTGAGAAGATATGGCTTGGCAGATTTTCTTTTAAATACATACTTGGTGAAATGTGTTGGTTTCAAAATCAGCTGTGATTGTCTCTTTCGTTTTGATTGGTTGTTTCATTCCATTCTTTACCAAAGCTGCTCCGTTAGTAGTATATTGCAGGAAGTTATGGATCACTAACTTAAAAGGGGAATTTTATGTAAATTGTCTGCTAGAAATAAAAGATACAGAATGTGTTTGTAGTTTGGTTCCTTGTTAATGATGATCTAATCAGTAGTGAGTGCATGGGAAAGAAAAAAACTTTTAATGTGTTCTTCTATATCAAGAGGAGGAAGTTCGTCTTCTCAGCTAAAAGTTCTTTACAATCTCAAGAGTGAGGGTAAATCCAACCAGACTTCTTCTGAAGGAAGAGCCTGGTCATGGAAAGCTGTAATGATGAGGGAGACTTGTCTCAATGATTATTTCCAGAGTGATTAGTCCTCTCTGCTTTAGCAGTTCACCGTCTAATAGTAGCAAATTAAAACTGAAAGTCCTCTCATTATCAGCTCAGACTTGGTTCGCTAAAGGCAAATTAAATGACCAGGATTATCTGTAATGCTTTGAGGCTTGCACGGAGCACCTCCTCAAATAGCATTAGCTCAAAGTATCTATGATATGGGATGGAGACTGCATACTGGAATTGAAGCATAATTAATGCTGCGCTAGAGTCTAGTAGGACAAGTGAGACCATGACCTTCTAGGCATGGTGTAGAACATTCTACTTTATTGTGACTGCTGGAGGAGTGCAGCTTGTTTAGCAGCACAGAGAGCACAGACCAGCTTCTCCAGAGACGTAAAAAGTAATGGTGGACCGGTCATACTTGCTGGAGTTCATTTCTGACCCCCTGATAACTCAGAAGCAGTTATGAATAACGTTGTCCATATGGCCATGTAAGGTGACTGTTGAATCTTACTGCATGCCTTGAGGTTGGCAGTCATTAGAGGGGATTATCTGGCTAAGGACAGTTTGCATTGTGTCTCAGGTTTGAGTGTTGCATTTTAAACACAAGAAATGAACGGGGGGGGGGGGGGGGAGAACCACTGTCTATATTTACCACTTCCTCTGAAACCAGCATGTAACTCGATACACTACTTATTGCTCCCCTTTGGTTTGAAAAGAAGGGTGAGAGGGAACCCACAAGGCATTGGGTCTCTCGTGCATGTCTAAAAAACAAGCTACCCGCAACTCCAAGACTCATCCTTTTTCAGGTAAGGTGTCTGTGAAACACAGAAAAATGATTATTTTCCAATTCCTCTTGTTTCTGGTTTCCAGAAGTGTGGGGAGGGAAGTCAACATTTTGCAGTTTTTCCTTCATCTCAAGAGCATAGAATCAGTGGGGCTGCAATGAACCTCTCATTCACCATCTAGTGCAATGATCTGCAAAGTACTGTGACTGATTTCATCCGTAATAATACAGGGCATTTCCTTGTATGTTCCATGTGAGGCTGTGTGTGCTTGAAACAGTAGTGAATTAAACCTCTTAGGCTGCTATTGCATAGGTATTATCTCCCTCCCTGTTCCAGAGCTAGGAGAATATCCCCTTGGCTAAAACCTGTCACAAGAAGCTATTAGAGACATTAAGGGCTGGTCCACACTAACCCCCCAGTTCGAACTAAGATACACAACTTCAGCTACGTGAATAACGTAGCTGAAGTCGAAGTACCTTAGTTCAAACTTAAAGGTACTTACCAAAGGTCCACATGCGGCAGGCAGGCTCCCCCGTCGACTCCGCCTACTCCTCTCGCGGAGCAGGAGTACCAGCGTTGACAGCGAGCACTTCCGGGATCGATTTATCACGTCTAGACAAGACGCGATAAATCGATCCCAGAAGATGGATTGCTTACCGCCGAACCCGGAGGTAAGTATAGATGTACCCTAAGATAGTGATGGAGTCAGGGAATGTCATGAATAAGAAACTGTTTTTGAAACAGTTTAGGATAACAAATGGTCCATTCCAAACATGGCAAAAATGTAACAATGGAATGTCCCAAAGTTCTATATTTGGACCAGTGTTAAGTATATTAATCATCTGGAAAAGGGGGGGGAGCCAGTCAGATGAGTTATTTTGGCTCCTCAAAGCCAGAGAAGACTGAGAAACTCCGGAGAACCTTTTTTTAGCCTTGTGCACGGAGGCAGCACCATCTCTAAATTCATTATTGCTATATACCCTGTAGAGGAATATTTGAACTACGACTACATATTGCTGGGACCTAAGTTAACTGAAACCACTCAGAAAAAAGAATTAAGCATCACTGTAAGGAGAGCCCTGTTCAGGGGTAGACTAGTGCCAGTCAAAAATAATCAGGTAGGAAGAGGATAGAAAATAGAACTATTACACATCATAATGGAATGTCTCAAATACTGCTGAATTCTGGTCACCTGGGGTAAAATTTTCAGAAGTGTCTGTTCCGTTTGAAGTCAGTGGTAGTTAGTCCCCTAAGTTGTGCGGATGCTTTTGAAATTTTTATTCCCATCTCAAAAAGACAGTAGCAGAAACGGGGGTTCAGAAATAGGTGGCAAGAATGAGCAGAGGCAGAAAGAGAAGAGTACTGCTGGAAGAGTAAAAAGTGGGCGTGTTACATGCAGAGACGAGAGTAGAATGGAAGCATATGAAATAAATGGTCTACAGAAGTTAAACAACTCTGTTGTCCTTAGTACAAAAAAGGCAAACCCAGCAAATTCCAAACTGAGAAGGCATAACACACAACTGCAAAAATCAGCAATTTCCAAACTCCTTGACATAACACAAGCTGTGTGACTTATCGCCACAAAAATGTGTATGCCAGAAACTTAGTGGGATTCAAAATGGATTAAACACGTATGGGGAATGAACACATTCACAGTTAGATTAAGAAAGGATAAAACTATGAAGTTAAGGGATATAAAACAACATCCTTTAAGGCATAATTCAACTAACAGCTGCTTGGGATGAAAAATAAACTTCCCCTATAGGCAGGTTGTTATATGCTGGTCCAGTGCAGGGTTTCTTGCTCCTTGCTCTGCAGCATCCGGTTGAGGCAACTCTCAGAGATGGGGATCACTGGTCTCATCGGGAATAGCTTTTCCTCTACCCTTTGCATTTATCACATGACCATCTTTCCTCTCCCTTAAACCAAACTGAAGGTCTGTACGGTGCCTGGCTGAGTCAAGCAGTCTCCTTGCCCTGATTTCCCACCTTTTAAGGAGGCCAAGGGGAGTTCTTTGTATCTTGCTTTGGTAAGAATCAGCTGGTATGTGTTAGCCAGCTGCAGCGCCAGACTACGCACCCAGTTTGGTCAGGGGTGTCTTGTCTACACTTACGGTGCAGCTGTAGCGCTTAGTGACAGCCGACAGGAAAGCTTCTCCCCGAGAGGTGGTAGCTATGTTGATGGGAGACATAGCACTGTCTACACTGGGGGTTCGGTCAGTGATGAAGCGATGTAGTTATACTGACATAAGTTTGTCGTGTAGACAAGGGCGTAGAGAGCTGTATTCCTAACCAATAAAACTCATAGCTGCCATCTTAATTCTATGGGAACAAGCAATCTTACTGTTTTTTCTAGCAGTCTTCACTCCAATCCTGCTTTAAGACAATTGGACAATTGCAGCACAGTCAGGTCTACATCCTACTTAGTTGTCAGCACTTATGCTGAGCTGGGTTTAGGTCATCGAGGGCTTTCTTGGGTGTCGTGAGCATACAAATTCTCTGTGTAGCATTTCACGTCATTACTGTGCATATGCCTTCTTGAGACTTGGCAATGGAAATCCGTGCAAGTTGTCCATTGCATGTCAGGTAAATCATAAGTCAAACGATGCATAAGACAAAAGTCTTGTCCTCTTTTCAGCTGGTCTTGAGGTTCCTTACAGTGAAGAATTAGCACCATTGTCAAAGAATTCTGTTTTCAATTCAATTCACTTTCAGTTCCACAAGCTAGTATGTTCTACGCTAGCCAGAGGGTAAGGAGCAGCTTGCGTTCTCTGTCACATCGGGCTGTTCTAGGTCCTTGCAAGCTGGACGATCTTATGGTCCTAATTCATTTTAAAATCTGGCTCTCTTCCTGTGCTCAATGATTCTCCCTCTTGTAAGTTGATCCTCACCTGCTGCCTGCTTTATGTGGAACATAAAGTGGGGGAAGCAAAACTGTAGAGTTGCTTTTAACAAATGTCTTTTTCTCCCGAGGGAACTCATTTGTTTGAAGCAAGGAACCTTTTGCTTTGGCTTCATTTTAGTTTTTGCCAGCAGGAATAATTATGGGAGGAAGCTCATGGGCTCTGAAGGAGCTGTAGGGTTGCCCAGGCCTGCTGCATTCAATGTATCAGATCATGTGGTTTGAGCAGAAACATGTTTTAAAATATATATTTTTTGGACCAGGCCAACTTAGAACCCTACTTTAGAAAGATCTACAATAGTGCCCATCGTGTAGGTACCTTAGATTGTAAGCTCTTTAGGCAGGGATTGGCTTTGTTCTGTGTTTGTACAGGGCCTAGCACAATGGGGTCTTGGGCCCTTAGGTACACTTGTGAGAAGCACTGTGTGGAAACCCTGTGATAGCCAAGAGAGTTTCACCCCAGCAACAGCAAGTGGGACCTGGCTAAGAAGAACCCAGCCCCTAAAGCTTTCAGGATGACGCTGGAGTGTAACCAATGCCTTACCTGCCTCTGGAAGTGAACAGGGAGCCACCACTGTGGCAGAGCTGGGAATAGAACCCAGGAGTCCTGAGACCAGTCCTAGGCAGCAGTGTCCGATTACTCTTTTGCAGGGGATACATTGGCATCATACTCTAGACTAGAGAAACACGCAAGCCAGATCTCTGCAAGAGCTGCACATGTTCAGTACCAACTTCTTTCTGTCCTTGTTAATTACAACACATCTGAACAGCAGCCACCCCTCAGCCCGAAGCAAAGAGGAAGTGCAGTAGCTAATAGGGAACTGCTTTGCAGGGGACGCTGCTGGGTTTTCAGTCCAAGCTCTCTGTTTAGTAAGGTAAGGGTTCCTTCCCCCAGAAATGAAGCTGACCTATAATTAATTCACAGTCTTAACAGGTACTAGCAGTGAGTGGGAGTGGAGTGCTCCAGGCAGCTGAATGTCTTCACGTAGCCTGGAGGGGAGAATCTTTTTGTTCTGCAGTGAAGTAAACCTGTGTTCACTCTGTCAGGTCTCTCTGGGGCCAGTGATCAGTGGCAGTATTCTTCTGCCATCAGGCCTACTGATTACAATGAAAGAGTCAATATACTGATGGCTTCAGGAAAGGATCCCTGGCCGAGATCGGCATTGCTGAGATCACAGCAGCTTCTAGCCACCAGTAGCCTGAAGGGAGAACTGGTTTGCTTGGGCTGAGGACATGAGATGCACAGGGTAGGAAATCAAACCTCTGCTAAGCTACAGCTTTCAGCTCTAAGAAGCCTGTAGCAGGTGCCTTGTTAGCCAGGTCACCCAATGAGGGACAAGGAGTGGTTACACCTGCCAAGTTGCCTTGGTGGACTTTGCATCTCCCCTTTCAAAGCTTAGAGTTAGGCCTTTTGCCTGATTTTTAAGAGACGTATTTTCCTGCCGTATCATCCTCTGTTACCTTCAGCCCTCCCTAGGGTGACCAGATGTCCTGATTGTATAGGGACACTCCCGATATTTGGAGCTTTCTTATATAGGCACCTATTACCCACCCATGCCTAGTCCTGATTTTGCACACTTTCTGTCTGGTCACCCTAGCCCTCCCAGCACCTAAAGCAGCAGTGGCCAACCTGTGGCTCCGGAGCCACATGCAGCTCTTCAGAAGTTAATATGCAGCTCCTTGTATAGGTACCGACTCCAGGGCTGGAGCTACAGGCGCCAACTTTCCAATGGGCCAGGGGGTGCTCACTGCTCAACCCCTATGTCTACCACAGGCCCTGCCCCTCACTCCACCCCTTCTTGCCCCCTCCCCTGAGCCTGCTGTGCCCTCACTCGTCCGTGCCTCCTGCACGCCACAAGACAGCTGATCTGGAGGTGTGGGGAAGGAGTAGGAGGTGCTGATCAGTGGGGCTGCCAGTGGGTGGGAGGCCCTGGGAGTGGGGCTGGGGAACTGATGCAGGGCTGCTGACGTATTACTGTGGCTCTTTGGCAATGTCCATTGGTAAATTCTGGCTCCTTCTCAGGCTCAGGTTGGCCACCCCTGACCTAAAGACTCCTGCTTAGACTCGTACAGGCTTCTAGGGACGCTCTGAGAACAACCCTCCTTGCATGCTGCAGGAATCCGGACTAGCCAGTTAAGCCGGAAATCGGCACAGGAATATGTGAAAGGTAAAGCTGTCAAAGCCTTTTTGGATCGGGCCTTTATGCAGTCATTTCAGCTACTCATCCTCCCCCCAGCAATGCCCATGAATATTAACACTTAGCACTTCTCCAGAGATTGACAAAGGTTGGTCCCTCGCTGCTATGGTGCTGGTTGCCTTAGAAATACGTATTAAATTAGTAAATAGTCAACCTATTCATGGTGTGAGGAAACTAGATAAAGTAGGCTGCAGGGTATCTACTTAAAAGGACCCTATCAATATGCCAATCCTGGGTTTAGGCAGTGTAATTGTAACCTTATTGGTCCCAGGGTATTAACGGGACAAAGTGGGTCAGGTAATATCTTTTACTGGACCAACTTCTGTTGGTGAGTTTTTGTCTAGAAACTTTAAACGGTCTCTACCTTCAAGTGACACCTAAAG
Source organism: Trachemys scripta elegans (assembly GCF_013100865.1). NCBI lineage: Eukaryota > Metazoa > Chordata > Testudines > Emydidae > Trachemys > Trachemys scripta. Next base: position 8,527,014 of record NC_048307.1, on the reverse strand, counting down.
TTACTGCAGCTGCATGGACGTAGTAGAAAAAATTGATTAGCTTGTTTACTGTGGGCATTTGACCACAGTTGTGTAGAGTCACTGTCACGGTTTCTTTAGGGTCACCAGACAGCAAGTGTAAAAAATCAGGATGGGGCTGGGGGGTAATAGGAGCCTATATAAGAAAAAGTCCCCAAAATCAGGACTGTCCCTATCAAATTGGGACATCTGGTCACCCTAGGTTTCTTCCTTGCTAAAGTGACACTGGGGGGGAAAAAGCGGGCGGGGGGGAATGATTACAGAACCCCCCTCCTCAGTTGTTAATGGAATTTTAAAACACCTTCAGGACATACTCTCTAAAGGGGGCTGGCTGAGTCCAGGCCACATGTGTCTTTAAAGGGGTAGCCAGCCTCCATCTAGCCTGGCCAGTTGCAAAACTATTGATAGTGTCCATTGAAGGAGGCAGAAATACCGTCAAATAATCCACACTCCAAATCTAGAGGTGAAGTGAAAAGCTGAGCTCAGGCGTCCCTGGTTCCTGGGTTGGCACGGCTGCTGTGCGAGGGCTGCGTTCCTGGCACACTCGGCAATGACCGTCGCCGTGTGTGGAGGTCTTGGCAAGTGGGAGCCAGAAGACATAGTTCTTAATTACTTTGCTTTTAAGATTTTATTTGGGGGGGGAGAATTCCCTCCTGCACCGTGGTCGTGTTCTACCAGCGACACTGGCCCACAGTAGCATCCAGAGAGCACAAGGAACGGTTGGAGAACACCCCGCCCCCCAGCATGGGGCAGTTCCAGACAGGGCCGGCTCCAGGGTTTTGGCCACCCCAAGCAGCCAAACAAACAAACAAAAAGCCGTGATCACGATCTGCGGCGGCAGTTCGGCGGGAGGTCCTTCGCTCCCAGGCGGAGTGAGAGACCGTCCGCCGAATTGCCGCCGAATACCTGGACGTGCCGCCCCCCTCCGGAGCGGCCGCCCCAAGCACCTGCTTGACAAGCTGGTGCCTGGAGCCGGCCCTGGTTCCAGAGCAAGGGCCTGCTCCTTCCCCAAGGTGCCACCAGGTCTGTAGGGTTGTGGCAGCTGGACTGGAAGTCGGTGCTGCCCTACCCAGCACTGCGGGGCTGAGCTGGGCCACAGGCCTCTCTGGCCCCGTGCCAGGCTCTGAACTGGCCCAGGGATCAATCTGCCCAGGACCCTGAATCGTAACACAGACTTGGGTTAGCAAACTTTGCAGCTCCCCTTTCACGCTGCGATGAGCTGGCGCAGCATTGCCCTCCGAGGGCCGGATTCCGATCTCCGCCCCATTCATCTCCCTGCAGTTACACCTGCGAGTGTGGGGGAGTCTGGCCCTGCTAGCACGACTGAGCCCACCATGAAACCAGTGTCACCGTGCCATGCTGGGAAGCTGTTAAGGACATTTTGATCCTTCCTTCCTCTCTCCAACCTGCCAGCACTGGAAAGCCATAACTAGGCCCATAGCATCAAACTCCACTGGGCTACCCTGGGCTGGCATGCCAGAACAGGGAGAGCAGTAACGATTTTGCTCAGAAGAAAAAGAGGGTGGCTATTCTCTGTTGTAAACGAGGATGCTTTGGGTCTGATCCTGCACACGCTTCTGCGAGTAACTGCCCTCGTGAGCAGCCCTGCTGATCTCAGGTGTAAATGCTGTTACTCCCAGGCATCGGGGAGTCCAGGATTGGGCCTCCAGGGCCACCAGCCTGTCCCTTCCAGCTATGAAACTGTCAAACTGGGGAGCAGAGCAGGAACTTTTCCTGTTGCAGCCACCTCTCTCTGCCCCTTCCCTTTGGCCTTTCGCAGCCAAGTCTCCTCTTGAGCCCAGGCACCTCGAATCTGCCAGGTTTCTGGGCCAGATGCGAACGCGATCGATGGCCGAGCACAGCAGCGATCCCATGAGCTCCAAGGGCATCTGCCAAGCTTCTAGCGAGGGAAGCTCTTTCCAGACTCCGGCACTTCCACGTGTCGGCCCCGGAGCCTTGCACACAGGCCCGGAGAACTGAGCCAGGGCTCGTGCAGACAACCCAAGGCTGCTGCGGCTGCTGCTTCAGCTGGAGGCAGCCTGTGCAGCTTTCTGCAGTCCCCACACGCCCACGCAAGGAAGTGGTTACATTTCTCAGAGAGGAAAAGGGAAGTCAGGCTACTTCAGAGCGAGAACTCAACTTCTGCCTTTCATTCGGGGCTGGTTCAGCTGCAGTTCGTGTCGACTGCCCAGAGTCCATGAACTAGCGAACCCGCTTTGGACAGAGAGATTTTTTCACCCTGCTTTCCTCATCTTCTCTTGAAGGTAAGTTGGCAGGAGTTTCTTCTCTTTTACCACAGGGGAAGGGGAGGCTCGTCCTCGGCTCCTAGCGGAGTGACTGGCCGTGTGTTTAACCCCGGAGCGTGCCACCAAAAGAAAAACCTTTGTTCCTTTTACTTGAGCAGAACAGATCCGGAGCTACAAGAACGGCACTGGGATTGGAATGAACTTCCCCTTTGAATCAATAGGTCCTCAGAGCTGTTGGCTCCCCCCCCCCCTTTAAAACGTTTCTTTTCCATTGTAGCATTTTTTCCCCCTAGGAGGCCTGAAAGCGCCACTGATTTGGAACAGATCCCTGAGCAGGGATACCACAGAAATTAATGAAAACGGTGTGCTGGACCACAGGCCCGTTAGCCCTGCTGCTGTTCCCAGATCCCTCCCCAGGGATCCCCTCCGTGTGCACGCTGGGTCTGACTCTCCCCTTGCTTACGCTGCTCCATTTGGCAGTTACTTCTGAGTTACACCAGTGGGAGTGAGAGGAGAATCAGGGCCTCTGGTTCACGTTTGCGCTGTCCCCTCCTTGATTTTTTCCCCTCTAATCCTGACACTGACACTCGATGCAAAGGTGTCTCTTGGCACATCTGCCCGGAACCGGCTAGGAGTGCTCTCTTTCCAGCCAAAGGGACGAGCCTGCGTGGATTTCTGCGTAACAGCGTGGGCAAGCGAAGATGGAAGTGTGTCGGGGGATCTCAGAACCGTGTGCTGATGGATTAAAACATCAGGCTTTGCTCTCGGAGCCGAGACCTAGCTGCAGTGGGCAGACAGAGAGCTCCTCCCGTCTCTAATCTGCTGTGTCTATCATAGAGGAACTGCCTGGGCTGTGGTGATCTCTGATAGCCTGGGGCGGGGGCAGGGTGCCTTCAGTTAAATCAGTTCATTTGGAAGAAGGAAGAGAAAACCCTGGCCGGTGGAGCCATTGTCATACTCAGCAATGGGCTCCTACTGGGTCCCTCTCCCGAGGTGGGGTTAGGGGCACTCTGTCACAGCGAAAGCGCCTCGCCTGACTCCCAGGGGAAATCAATGGGTCGCAGGCTCCTAAATCACAGAGGTACTTTGGATTGTGTCACCCTGCTGGGTTGGCTGGAGAGGAGGAAAGGAAAGAGCAGATGGATGGAGCGGATGGGTAGAAAGCAGGGCCCGGGCCGGGGGGGTGCACAACTCTGCCTCCCCCTCCCTGCAGCTGTTGCTGGAGTTGATGGGATTGACCACTGAGGCCCGAGGGCACCGTCAGTAATACGGGGCTGGGACGGTGGCCTGACCGTAAAAGGCTTTGGGACAGACTCGGTCCCATCCCTGGCCTGGATCTCTCTCCCCCCAGGCTGAAGCAGGGCAGTGGAGATGCAAACTTGACCCCTGTGCAGAGCAGGGTGATCAGATGTCCCGATTGTATAGGGACAGTCCTGATATTTGGGGCTTTGTCTGATGCAGGCGCCTATTACCCCCACCTCCTGCCCTGGTTTTGCACACTTGCTGTCTGGTCACCTTAGTGCAGAGCATCTCAGCTCCCCTAGTGCCACCTCCCCCTGGAAAGGGCCGGAGGAGCCTGGCTGGACTCCCAAGGGAACATTGATTCTGTCTAGTCTAGCAATAGAGCCCCCTCCCATATTAACTGCTTGACTGTCCAGGGGCAGGGGTTAACACGGACGACCTGCCTGGCTTGGGGCGGGGCGGAGGACTATATTAAGCTGCATGTGCTAAATACAATTTCCGGGAAGGCAGTGACAGCAGAGAGGCTGATCCAGCATTTTGCCTGTTTCTGACCAAATTCAACGCTCCCCACAAAATTTGCAATCAAGGCCCTTCCTACTGAGCAACTTCCTTAGCTGGGGGGGAAAGAAATGGCCCAGCTCTGGATCCAGCGTTCAGTTACTTCCCCCAGCCTGTCTCTTCATTGGTGAGGCCTTGAGCCTGGGCAGAAAAGGAGTGAAACCCGAGGAAGGTATCCAATTCTAAGCCATCTCCCCGCTGGGGATCAACTCATCTGTCTCAGGCAGGCAACGATCCTCAAACTGAACTTTTTACCCACGAAAGCTTATGCCCAAATAAATCCGTTAGTCTTTAAGGTGCCACCAGACTCCTTGTTGTTTTTGTGGCTACAAACTAACACGGCTGCCCCCTGAAACTTACCTTTGTTTTACTTGAGAGAGCAGGTATCTGATTGTTCCGGGGCGGGAGGGGATGTGGAGCCAGCGGATTCAGGAGATGAATGGGACCGGCTGTTGGAGTGGATGTTAGTATAGAATGAAAGGTGACGAGCAAAGGGGAGAATTTTTCTGGACCCTTTTTTGGTTCTTTACTGTGCATAAAGGTGACCGGAAAGCTTGTTTTATTAACCGATGTCCTGCTTTGTCCTTGCATTACAACTTCAGCTCTTGTATAGTCTGCCTGGAAAACGAATAGTGGATCTGTGAAATCAGATGCCAAGCAAGTGAAACCTAACCTAGGAGGGGAAGTGATGGTTATTCAGATTGCTTAAAACACTTGGGTGCTGGCAGCAAAGCATCTCCATTTTTAACCATTCAGCACCCAGCGCCTTCCACGGAGGGTGAGGAAGGCAGCCAACGAGTCCCCCTGCAAAAGAGGGAAGGCAGAACTTGATATTCCCAAGGCAAAATTAAGCAAAGCTTCCCCCCTCCTGATATTATTTTAAACCTTTCAGGCTGTGTTGATGCATCAAAAAGAAGGGAATGGGGACACAACTCCCCTTTTCTCCTTCTCTGTTAAAAAGGACAGAGATGCAGTAAAAATGCACCCTTCCCCCAAACCCATCTCTCTCCTAAAGCAACATCAGCCGCTCAATTCTGGTTAGTGACTTCACATGTTTTCTGCTCCAGGCTGTCCCTCACATTAGCAGCCAGGCCCAGCCCCTCCAAAACACCCTGCTTTCAATGGGCGTTAGGCACTTAAATAGCTTTGAGGAGCTGGGCCCAGACTACTATTTGCAGCCAGTTTTATTCAGCCAGGCCTCCTGGGGCACTCGCTTCCTGTGTATCTCACGCCAGCCGTGTCAATGGGATGTGCTGTAGCAGGTTTCAGGACAGCGGCAGCACTGCGCGGTGATCACTGAAATATATACGGTCTGGTTCACTGGGTCAAACGAATCCCCCCTGTAACCTCATTGACACTTTGATGGGATTCTAGCATAGTCCTTTGCTGCTCATAACACTTCCCAGGGTTGCCACTGGTCACATTTCCCCCTTGCAGATGATGCACACAATCCCGCAATAATACAGACCCTTTGCATTTTTAATACAACGGCCTCCAAAGCTACTTAAGCTTCATTCAATAAGGTTTGTGAAGGAGCGTGCAGGAAATGGCCAGATCTGTCACAGGCCGCATTGTGCTCTTAGATTTATTACGGGTCTTACAGCTGTGTGCACATCAGCCAGTCTGCAGCACTGCTTGCACCGGGGTTAGTAGGATCATTGGTTTGATCTGCTGTGGTAAGTCCTATGTCCTCCACCATCTCCACGTAGTCTCATGAGCAATTCCTTGGAGGGCGGGGCTGGATGTTACAGCTGTTTAAGGCCCGGGTAGTTGGCACATTATGTGCGGTGGATCTGAGCTTTGCTGGGACTCAAACCACTAGGCATTGGTTTTTGCTAATTCCTGTGTGTGGGGCCCTGTTTCTCTTGCTCTTCACAGGCCTAGGAGGCTGGAATCTGTTATTAGAGACTTGGCTTTTTTGCCTCCAATAATAACAAGCAGCAAACACTGCAATTAACATCCTGGCTGGCGGCACAGAGAATCGTGGCAATTTCTGAGTGCTCCTCATGAAATTGGCTTCTAGGTTCAGTGCAGCCCTGCTCAGCAAACCGGGGTCTGTTCCTTGTCTGATGGTTCCCGTATCTTCCATAGAGTTGGCCGAGGCCTGTTTAAAAGGCAAGGGTGGGTTAATTAAAAAAAAACAAACTGTAAAAATATCCCCTCCCACTCCAACACTGAGTATTTCAAGCAGCACCACAATGGTTCTTTCATTATGAATTCTGTACCCTGGCAAAAGCCAGCGGTGAGCTAAGCTAGTGGAAGATATTAGTCATGATCTACACTGGGGTTGAACAGCCAGCTTGTGCTTAATAGAAATGTAGATTGGTTGCTGCGGGGAGGTGAAGAGAAAAGAACGTTTTAACCATAAAAGTTGAGTTGTGTCTAAAGAGGAAGGAACTCGCAGAGGAACCAAAGTGAGGAAACTAAGATGAAGCAACCAAGCAGGCCGAGAGATTGCACGCTGTCTGTTACACAGTGTCGGCAAGATAGTTTCTAGAAGGGGACAACTTCTCGTTTGAAAGGTTCTCTGACTTGCTAAGACACTCATGGTTAATTTTGCTAAGAGAATTTTTGATCTTGGTTGATTTCGGTACGGAAGCATCTTGAGGCACATGCGTGCCCAGCCCCTCAGCCTTTGCCACACCCTCTGTTTTGTTTGGGATGTTTAACGGAACAGCTGAGCGTTAGCCAGATTAAAACCAGTGTCATTAGTATGGACTAAATTGGAAGCTGGACTAAAACATGCAGCATAGTGAATGTGGACGGAACGAGGCAGTGTGTTGCTGGGGATTGGATGGACGCTTAAAGTGGGCAACGCCTACCATTAGACAAAGCTCGAGCAAGCGCATCTACACGAGCTACCAGCTCTGACTTGGCTGACGGCATCTCAGAGAGGTACCTCCCAGCAGCCAGACAGCGGTTCCTTCTTTTGCAACATCCTGCAGTGGCCCCAGCTGGAGGCAGGAAGCCAGGCTCGATGGGCCACTGGTCTGATTCAGCAGGACACACTTTGGATCTGAGGTCAGCCTCTTTAATACTGGAATGCCTCCAATCTAGCCAGGGTAGCTGGTACAGCCCCCTGCTCCATTCAGGGCGGTGTTGGAGGGAATGGATCCCATGATTCTAGCACCAGTGATGGGGAATAGTGAACTGGAAGGCGATCCGTTGGGGACTGCCTGGCTCAGGGGATGGGGACACGGAGCATTTCACCACTCGGGCGCCAGCTTGCATCTAGTCATGGTTGGTAGTGACAGAAAACTTTTCTCTGCTGCCATTTGTTCATTGGCTGTGAGCCATTTGATGCTCCCTGTCTTGGTACCATTCCCTCCAGGTGTCTGATCTTGCCCGGGCTGGGGCAATGTAGGGGAGGTTTGCACTGGGTCTGAAGCTCCCGCCCTTCCCCCTTCTATAAATAAAGGGAGGCCTCGCCTCTCTAGGGCAGTCAACCCAGCACTGAATTCACCCCCTCCATGGAGGCTTGGTGGGGACACGGCACCCAGTAGGTGCCTGTCCAACTGCCTGTGGCGTTGAGGGGGTAGGTCAGGAAGGAACCTGAGCCATGGGGAAGAGAAGATTCCCAGCCGCAGCAAGGAGGTGACTAAGTGTTTGGAGACACTGAGGACTCCCAGATGGGGCAGGCTCTTCCCAGTGCACTTAATTCCCAGGCCCGCTGTTGTTCATTCCGGCTCTGCTCCGTTCTGCTGCACGCAGCAGGGGCATCTGAGGAATGTGACAGGCATGCGAAGGGTGGGGGGGTGGGGGCGGATCTAAGGCACAAGGACAGGGGAGGGGTTAGCAGCCAGCTGCTCTGTGCTCCAGCTGGTGGAGGTTAGTGGCTCTCTGGGATCACACTGAAGATCCTGGCCAGGAAGAAGGGAGGCTGGCAAGGCAGGCAGCAGTTCCTCTGACCCTACGAACTTGAAGAATTTTGCACTTCATTCATCTGCAAGGAACCCCAATTCTGGGCTTGGTTCACCAGATAGATCACCTCTCCTCCCTCCCCTTCATGCAGGGGCCAGGCCGGACCGTCCATGTGAAGTGGACTGAAGGGCCCTGCTGAAGTGATCTGCTGACCGATAGTTACGTGCCAGTCACCTGGGTTAAGAGGCCATGGAACAGAATGATTTCCTGCACCCCCGCACCAGTACCGCAGACTTTCCCATAAGCCAAGAACATATGTGTCCATTTGGATGGAGCAGTTCCAAGTGGTTTTGGTCCTGGCCTTTCTGCAGAATTCTTATCTCCTCTGCCCCGAATGCTGAGAGCTTCCCTGATGTTTATACACATTGCAGAAACCAGAAATCCTGCCTAATGCGTCCATTTGACTGTCACCGCATCCTCCCCCCTTTTTATCTCCTTCCACTGGTTGCATCTTGACTTTATCCACCCTACACTGCGAGCTTTGGGGCAGGGACTGTCCTAGGTACGTGTCTGCTCAACAAGGAGCAATGCACTGCCCTGATTGAGGCCCCCAGGGGCTACAGCCGTGCAAAGAAGTAATAACAATGCAGCTGATTTCGATGAGAGCATCAGAGTAGCCACAAGAACGGATTGAGATCACAAGCGACTTTGTGTTTAGCCTGCTCCAATCCCCTCCTGTAAAACCATGCTTGTGGGCGGAGTCTGTTCGCTTCAGGAGCAGGAACCAGCGCCAAGAAGGTTCATGAGTGATTAGAAAGTCCCTTAACATTCTGAGCCAGCTTCCTGTTTTTTAAGGTTATCTGGACCTTCTTGTTTCCTTTCAATGCCCTGACTGTGACAGGTTGCTGCCAAAGGGCCATTCCAGGAAGACTTGAAAAGGGAACTGGGGGAGGCCTCGCTGTGTCCTTCCAGCAATAAGGCTCGACTGGATGGTAAGATCATTGCCAGAGCGCCGGGTCCATCTTGTGGGCTGGACCATGAGGCCTTGGCCTAGTCTCTTCTCATTTTGCACCACCAATCTCCCTCCACCAAAGGCATAAGGGGAGTAATTTATCAGACTGAATTAGTAACGCATTCCAGTGCTGACGTGCGAGAATCAGACAGTCTTAAGAAAGGCTTGGGGTTACTGACTCTAAAGGGCTGGCCACAGACAGAGGAGTGTGTGACTTCCTGGCTTTTCATCGGTTGGAGATCTGGCTTCAAATCCAGCCCTAGGTTAATGATGAATTGATGGGCCCTCCTCCTAGTTCCTAGTGGCCCAAACAACTACACAGGTCATGATTAGTTGAACTGGTCTGAAATCAAATCTGAAATTCAACAGAGATAAGTGCAAAGTACTACAGTTAGGAAGGAAAAATAAAATGCACAAATATAAAGTGGGGAATAACTGGCTAGGCAGGAGTGCTACTGAAAAGGAGCCGGGAGTGATAGTGGATCACAAATTGAATATGAACATACAGTGGCAAAAAAGGCTAATATCATTCTGGGGTGTAGTAACAAGAGGGTTGTAGGTAAGACCAGGGCCGGCTCCAGGCACCAGCTGAGCAAGCTGGTGCTTGGGGCGGCAGATTGTTGGAGGCGGCATTCTGACCAATCCTAGGGCGGCACAGCCGCTTTTTTGTTGTTGTTGTTCTTGTTCCGCTCTGGCCGCCCTGTAGGGGGCGGCAGCGCGGAGAACCAGAGCGCCCTGCAGGGCAGTTCTCTTCCTTCCCTCCCCGCCGACCGGAGCAGAGCCCTCGCGGCAGGAGGCGGCGCGGCGGGAGGGGCCGCTTGGCAGCGCCCCCGCTGTAGCCCTGGCCGCCCCCTTCTCTCTCTCTCCCGCCCGCTCCCTCCCCCCACAAGCCGGTCCCCCTGCACCTGTGCTCCAGCCACGCCACAGGTTTTTTTTTTTGCTTGGGGTGGCCAAAAAGCCAGAGCCGGCCCTGGGTAAGACACAGGAGATAATTGTCTACTCAGCACTGGTGAAGCCTCAGCTGGAGTTCTGTGTCCAATTGTGGGCACCAGGCTTTCGGAAAGATGCGAACAAAGTGGAGGGAGTCCAGAGGAGAGCAACACAAACGATAAAAGGTTTAGGGAACCTGCCCTCTGAAGAAATATTTAAAAAATTGGTATGTTTAGTCTTGAGAAAAGAAGACTAACGGGCACCTTAGTAATAGGCTTCAAATATGTTCAGGGCTGTTATAAAGAGACCTGTCATCGATTGTTCTTCGTCTCCACTGAAGGTAGGGCAAGAAGTAATCAATTCAATCTGCAGCAGGGGAGATTTAGCTGAGCTGTTAGGGAAACGTGTCTGTTAGGATAATTACGCTCTGGAAGAGAGTTCCAAGGGAGGTTGTGGGATCCCTCTCATTGGAGGTTTTTAAGAACAGGTTGGCCTAACACTGGTCTAGGTGGACTTGGCCTACCTCAGTAGAGCGGGCTGGACTAGATGACCTCTCAGGGTCCCTTCCAGCGTTACATTTAAATGATTCTATGAAAGCCAATTGAAGTCAATGGCGCTATGCAGATTTACATCAACTGAGGAGCTGGCCTTTGGTTTCAGTTGTCATTGAATACCAGCGTGAGAATCACCATGAATCTACCGAGTCAGGCAATGATTGGGTGACCAAGGAGCAGATTCCAGTTTACCGGCCTTGTAGAGGCTTGCTCCCTTTGGTGGCTATTTCCTTTAGATGTGGCTGACGAGGGCCCTCTTTTAACCTGGCTCTTACATCTCTGCCTTTTCACTTTCGTTCCAGCTGAAACGCCATGGCCTACCACAGCTTCCTGCTTGAACCCATCAGCTGCCACTCCTGGAATAAGGACAGAACCCGTAAGTGTACAAATCCCTTCTCCTCCAGGCGCACCAGCACTGTGGAGTGAAAACAGGTTACGCGGATATAACTGAGTTAGCAGAACTGGCCCATGGTATGCATGGAACATGCTGCACTGGTAAAGGTCCCATTTCCCAGGACCCAGCCTCAGAGTGCAGATAGTGCTGAGCCGGCCACATTGGCTTCCCTTCAGGGCTGGCTCACAAGACTGCTTCCCATGTTCTCCCCAGCTGCCAGCTCCCCCCAGATGTGCAGGCTGTGGAAACCCCTTGCATCTGGCTTTGCCAAGTGCAATGACATACTGGCCTGGGCCTATGACCTAGTCATGCTATTCATCAGAAAGAAGAGACAACGTTCATCCAGGTTCTGAGCGCCTCAAACTCGGCAGAGGGGTTTTCAAATCCAGGACCCTAACAGAGAGAGGAGGCCATTTCCAAGGTCCAGGTCCCAGTTCTGAACACGCAGCTAGCTTGGAGCTGGGGGGACGGATCCTGGAGTTTGCTTATGTCCCGTCTCTGAAGCAGTTTGTACAGAGGGATAACGCCCAGGAGCAAGTGGGTAACACATCTGGGGAGGTGTTCCAGCAAGCTCCCACTCCTCGCCTCCCCCATGGCTTCCTACCAGGAGATTGGGGTCGTGTAGGTGGAGACTCAGCCCAGCCCCGCCAGCTCAAAGAGACGATCCTGCAGCCCCTTTACTTGGGGCCAGGTGCACCATATGCGATGTGTTGTGGGGGGGCCCAGCCCCCATGGTGCAGCAATGGGCAGAATCGAGGTTGTTACTGTTAGTATCACAGATAAATACATTTCAAGTCAATCTGAGCTGCCCTTGTGGCCTGCCAGCAAAGCCCCTGGGCGATTGACGGTGAGTGACGCCGTGGCGCCCTGGGGTGGAGGGTATAAAAGGGCTGCAGTGACCACGGAGTGGCTCACCAGAACAAAAAGCACTTTCTTTAGGGGCAGGGGGGAATGGGCCATGTGGCTGGCTGTAGGCAGGATGGGGCGGGCACAGGAAGAGTGCCTGCCAGGGGGCCACCCCTCGACAGCTGGCATTCCATAGGGAACCTCCCAGCAGAATGGCTCACCCGAGGTGGGCGGAGCCTCTTCTGGTAGTGGGTGGGGCCTCTTCTGGTAGTGGGCGGGACCTTCCTCCCACTTGCCAGTTTAACTTGGAGCTGAAACTCAACGCCGGGGGCTGCACAGCAGTGGCAGAGTGTGGCATGGATGGGTGGGTCAGAGGAGCTTGGCTGGGACAATTCACATTCAGCTGCTCCCCTCCAGCACTAAGTCTCGCCTAGCTTCACCCAGCTGCCTCTTCCCCTTGTGCTGCTCCCCTCACATAGTTGAGGCCTGAGCAACGGAAGGCACAAGATCTAAGCTATGCTTGAATCAAGGCCTCAGACTCCCCTTCGTGTCCCTTTTATAACCTCCACCTTCCTGCGTAGAGGCCCCTGCCCACCACATGCTAATGTCAGGTTCACCAACACACAGGCGCCGACTTTCCCGCTCCGCCCCAGGTCCCGCCCCCACGGTACTCCTTCCCCCAAGCCTCCGCCCCGCCTCTTCCTGTCCCTCTCCCCCCCAACCCGAGCACGCCCTGCCCTTGTTCCTCCCCCTCTCCTCCTGCACGCCGCGAAACAGCTGATCCACAGTGGGCAGGAGGCGGTGGGAGGAAGGGGGAGGCCCTGATGGGTGGGGCCTGCTGGTGGCTGGGAGGCGCTGAGGGGTGGGGGAGGAGCTGATAGAGGGGCTGCCAGTGGGTGCTGAGCACCCACCATTTTTTTCCCATGGCTGCACCAGGGCTGGAGCACCCACGGAGTCGGCGTCAGCGCACCAGCACGTGTGAAGTTTCTCTCCTAGCACCTCTCTTTGTCACTGTGCACAGGGATCACCCAGCCCCTCGTCACAAGGCAAGAGGGATGTTGCTTTTAGTAGCTTTCCCACAACAGCGAACTCTGTGTCCGCTGACTGTGCGCTACAAGCTGGGCTCTGGCTCCAGACTCAGGGCCACCGAGCAGGCAGCAGGGGAAGGTTGAACGAGGAAGAGCTGGGGTCGCTCAGCGCGAGCCCCTTTGAAGTGTAGAACGGTTCCATTGGCTCTGGTATTCGGCTGCTAGCTGCAACTGGCAGCTGTTGCTTAGACAACCCCCCGCCCTCCTCCCCCCCAGCACTAGTCAGGGTAGAGGCTTTCCTGCCTGACCCTCGTGGGCCATAAGTGAACACCCTGAAGCTTGAGACTGGCCTGTCTCACCATGAGCTTAGCCTGACTGTACATGCTTAGACATGCTGTATTCATGGGCATCAGCTGCTCCTGCTCGTCATAGGACCCCCAGCCGCGGTACTTAACCCCGCCCCCGCTGGCGGGTCACGTAACCGCTGTTATTGTTCCCCAGAGCTTGCCATCTGCCCCAACAACCACGAGGTCCACATCTACAAGAAAGCTGGGGAAAAGTGGAACAAGGTCCATGAGCTGAAGGAGCACAACGGGCAGGTGACAGGTGAGACAACGCGTCATAGGGCCAAGGGTCCCTCTCGTCGCTGAAAGCAGCCAGGGAACACGGCTCCTAGACACAGCCGCCCGCAAGAGACGGGGCTGGAGGGGGCAGATCCCCGGCTAATGGGAGGGCTCCCTGCTTGGTAATGCACTCAGAAGGACGTGCTTGTATCTGCCGTGGGGGACGGGTGTCCTGGAGATCTTGTCTCAGCCGCAGCCAGAACCCCTCAGGCTGCACTTGGGCATCTTGCTAACTAAGCAGGGTTGGGCTGGCTCAGCCCTTAGATAGGAGCCATCCATGGAACACAGTAGTGCTGCAGGAGGTGGTGGTGTATGAGTCAGTAGGTGGCGCTCTTCCCCTTGTCACTACTGAGCCCAGAGGCCTAGCGCGGTGGTAGGGGGCGCTGTGCTGTCTTTCAGAGGAGATGTGCAAGGGAGATCCTGACCCAGGGGCATCAAAATCCCAGGGCGCTTTCCACCACAGTTCTTGTACTGGCTGAATTCCCCATTGGTCTCATTCTTCACCCCCTGTACTAAACTGTTGTGTTGCTGTCTGCTGTCAAACAGCTGCCATGTTCCACCCAGAGGTGGCTGCATTTCAGGGGGGAGTGAAGGAATGTATATAAATTGTTAAGCAGTGAGGGATCTTGTGAAAGGAACAGGGAAAATCTAAGCTTTTGCTGTTAGCCAGCTGAGGGCAGAAGCAGCTGAAAGGGCCTCCCCAAGGTATAAATTGAGATGGGAGTTGCAGCTAACAGGAGAGACCGCTTTAAGCCATCATTAAAGCTGAGCTGGGGCAGGGACTGGCTAGTGGCAGCACATTGGCGTTCAGGGCCTCACCACTCTGTCACTGCAAGGACTGGGAGAGACAGAGGCTTGGAGTGGCATGAACAGTCTCCAATTAGAACAGCATCCATCCCTGTCCCGCCCCTGGTAGGCCTTCTGTGGGCGGGTGGGGGGGGGATTGATCCACTTCCTCAAAATCAATCAACTTGCAGCTTCCCGCCCCCAAAGATCTGTGCTTTGAAAGGCTGCCTGGCTGACTCATTCTAGGAGGTTGTGGCTCTGTAGCAGGAACCCCAGATCCGGCGTGGCAGCCTGGGGCACTGAACGTGAAATGGCACTAGTGAAAGGCGGGGGGAGATTTGGAAGTGGAGGCTGGCAGCAGGAGGGGGAAGGAAAGGGCAATGGTGCCCCCTGCTGGCCATTTTGTTGGTTTCTTCTCACCAGCTTTCCGGGGGGGGCAGTAAACTGATGCTGGCGATGGGCCTGACCCAAAGCCCTGGCACCAAACACCCCAGCTGTGAATGTGGTGACTGGGGAGGGGCTCGAAGAGCCGGGGAGAAAGGAGTTTGGGAGCATAGACTCATAGATCTTCAGGCCAGAAGGAACCATGATGTCATCTAGGCTGCCCTCCGGCAAAGCACAGACCAGGGACCCTCCCCCAGCATTCCCTGCCCCAGCCCACGCCCTACCCACACGGCTCTCTGTGTTTCAGGCATTGACTGGGCCCCCGATAGCAACCGCATCGTGACCTGCGGGACCGACCGGAACGCCTACGTGTGGACCCTAAAGGGCAATGTCTGGAAACCCACCCTGGTTATCCTGAGGATCAACCGCGCCGCCCGCTGCGTGAAGTGGTCCCCCAAGGAGAACAAGTTTGCTGTGGGTAGCGGCTCCAGGGTCATCTCCATCTGCTATTTCGAGCAGGAGAACGACTGGTGAGTCCTGGCCCTTTGGTGCGCCAGCCTCTAGGGGAACATGCTCCCAGGGGGTAGGGCGCCTCTGCCCTGCTGCTGTCAGTCAGGCAGCGTGTGACCTGCTTGTCTTGTGCCCTAGGTGGGTTTGCAAGCACATCAAGAAGCCCATTCGCTCGACCGTCCTCAGCCTGGACTGGCACCCCAATAACGTCCTGCTGGCCGCCGGCGCCTGCGACTTCAAATGCAGGTGAATTAAGAGTCCCTGAGAAAACGCTGAGACCCGGGGATGGTAAGGAACAGGGGGTTCTGGAAAGGAGCAGGAAGGCTGCTCTCTAGCGGGGAGCCTTCGCCCTGGCTGGACTGACATGTTCTTTGGCGCTCCAAGGTTAGAAATGGGGCCCTGTTGGGGTTTGGGCTTGCACAGAACTGCCTCTCCCTTTGCCGTGCCCCGTCACTTTCCTCGGGGAACGCTGGCGTCACCCTCTTCCCCTGTTTATTTCTGACTAGAAGTGGGCCCTAGATCAGAGCACCCCAAGCTCTGGGGAAGCCCTGACCCTCGACTGGATCCCAGCTGTGCAGCTCAGGCCCATCGCTGGCTCTTCAGAACCAGAAACGGCCGCTGGGCAAACAGCAAAGCCGCTCATGTGAGAGTAACAAGGGACGATCATGGGACTAAAATAAAGATCCAGGGAGAAGCTGAGAGGTCGGGTTCGCCAGATCAGAGCCGGCTTTAGGAAGTGCGGGGCCCGATTCGAACAGTTTTGACGGGGCCCCGGCAGGGATGACTGAAAATAAAAAAAAACACGTAAAAAAACATGTGGGGCTTGTTCTCACCGGGTGGCACTCATAGTCTTCGGCGGTTTGTCCTTCACTCGCTCCGGGTCTTTGGTGGCACTGAAGGACCTGCTGCCGAAGTGCTGTCGAAGACCCAGAGCGAGTGAAGGACCTGCCGCTGAAGTGCCGCCGAAGACCTGGAGCACTGCCGGGTGAGTAAAAATTAAAAAGGAGCCTCTAGCCAGGGAAGGGATTCTCGGCCACTTGCCCCCACCCTGGTGGCCCTGCCACTGGGTGCGGGGCCCTCTTAGGCGCGGGGCCCGATTCGGGGGAATTGGTGGAATTGGCCTAAAGCCGGCCCTGCGCCAGATCTAGGCAGGACTGGGCCCTCCAGGGGTCGGAGTGTCGTTCAGGACCTGGGTGGCGTGAGGGGAGTCTCCATGTGGCAGCAGCGCCTCCCTGGCTGATGATATCGTGGAGTGATTTCCTGCTGTAAGCATCCATCAGGGAGCTTCTGATTTGTTGTTCCCCACCCTAGGGGTGTCTCATTAGCGATGTGGCCCAGCCCAGCTCCCTGGCAAAAGCTCTGTCGTCCGTGGCCCTTCATAACACAACTGGGCCTTGATCAGGAATGAGTGAGGCATGTCGGGGGCGGGAGAGAAGAGTAACTCCCCCTTCTGGGTTCTAACAACACTCGGCACCTCTCTGGAGAGGGCCAAGGGACTCGCTTGAGGTCACACCCACCAGCATTACAAACCTGGTCGCCTAGCTCTTCAGCCAGGGTCCAGGCTGCTGGACTCGGCTGCTTCTCGGGCTACCAGCACCGTAGCCACCGTTCAGCCAGCGCATGCAGCAGCCTAGAGCTGTGCCTCGGTTCCCTGTAGGATTTTCTCGGCCTACATTAAGGAAGTGGAGGAGAGGCCGTCCCCCACGCCGTGGGGCTCCAAGATGCCCTTTGGGGAGCTGATGTTTGAGTCGAGCAGCAGCTGCGGCTGGGTCCACAGCATCTGCTTCTCTGAAAGCGGCAACCGCGTGGCGTGGGTCGGCCACGACAGCACCGTCTGCCTCTGGGACGCCAACAAGAAAACGGCGTAAGTGGGACTGTTTTCTTTAACTGAGCAGCACGTGCCAGCACACTTGCATCTCCAGTGGGGCAAACCCCAGCTCGGGGGAGAAGCCCTTGTCCGCACAGAGCAGGGAGAACCTCACTGTGAAGGGCTGAGCTGGCTGCAGGTAGCCTGGACGCTGGAGCGGCCGGGGGTTGAGGGCCTTGCTCAGCCCCGTCCGCTGATCGACCCTCGGGGATACAGGGGCTCTGCCGGCAGAGGTCTGGGAACGAGCAGCGAGGGTTGGGAGCGCCGGGGCTGACTGCTGAGCCGTCTGCACTTCTAGCCTCTGTTGCTGCTGCGGCCACCTCTGGGGGCAAAAAGTGGCACAGCTGGCCAGTGCCCAGCGACACTCGAGACTAGCCTAGGGCAGCATGCAAAGACTGAATCCAACGCCATCTCCTGCCGCTCTCCCAGCCACCTACCGACCCAGCCCGATCAGCCGTGCCCGGCTGCCTGGGCGAGGAAGGGACCACCCGTCACAATCCTCCTGCTAAATTGGCCCCTTTCCCTTGCTCACCCCACGGTGCTGGAGACCAGGATGCGCTCAGCCCTCGCAAGAGCCGGCTAACCCTGGTTGCAGGCTGGCTCATTGCTCGCGCTCTGGAAATCTGGGGGGCCTGTTGCGTTCCCTGGTGGTTCCAAGGAGGATGTGATGTGAAGCCAGAACGCTGCTCAGAGGTGCTAACCACTCTTGGCTGCTTCTCCCTGCCTAGTGTCACCTCGTTGTCTGTGGAGACTCTGCCGTTCCTAGCGGTCACCTTCATTACCGAGAACAGCCTGGTGGCAGCGGTAAGTCTACGGCTCGCGCCGGGAAGCTGAGCGGCTGCTCTGGTGCCTGGCGGCTTTGAGCCGAACACACTGTTGGTGTTTCCCCAGGGCCACGACTGCTACCCGATGCTCTTCACCTACGATGAGAGCCAGGGCTCGCTGACCTTTGGCGGGAAGCTGGACGTCCCCAAGCAGAGCTCCCAGCGTGGCCTGACCGCTCGCGAGCGCTTCCAGAACCTGGATAAGAAAGCCAGCACCGAGACCAACAACGTCACGCTGGAAACGCTGCACAAGAACAGCATCAGGCAAGTGCCGGGTGGGGCACTGGGAGGGACCCCGCCGCACGTTAGTCCCGGAGACGGTGGGGGATGGAGCTAAGTCCAGCCAAACCCAAATCCCAGAGCTGTCTCCTCACTTCGAGGAGGTTCGGCTTCCAGTCTGACCACGTTAGTGTGGGACTGGCTGAAGCGGAGGTTTGCACTGCAGAGCATCTCCCTGGCCGTTCTGCAGGGACAACCTGCCTCCCCTTGCTAGAGCTCACTTGCTCCATGCAGCCTTGTTAGCTGGGAGAGCCCCTGCTGGTGGCCTTCACAACTGAAGGTGGTGAGTTGGGTTGCACGAGACAGAAACTTGGGCAAAGCTCTCCTGTTGGAGCCAGCCTTCCCGTGTGGCAGGTGGTAAAATAACCCGGAGCTTAATAAACTCTGAGTCGAACACGCCACCTTAGAAAGACTCTGTCAAATGCTGAGGCCAGGGAAGCCAAAGGGCAGCTGACTTTCCAGTGTCCGTCTGTGCTCTCCAGCCAGATTTCCGTGATTGCCGGCGGCAAAGCCAAGTGTACCCAGTTCTGCACCACAGGAATGGACGGGGGGCTGAGCATCTGGGATATCAAGGTAAACAACCCCAGCAGTGACTGGAGACGTGTTTGCAAGTTATGGGGCTTCCTTGGATCACCTCAGATCACAGCCTGAGTGCCAGGCCCTGCTCGCAGTTCCACTAGCGTCAGCACCTCCCTTGCAGCCAGCTGTAAAGGAAAATACAACGTGGCCCCGCAGCCCTTCTACACGAGGGGATTGCTGGCTCTGGGGAGTGGTGCTTCTGCAGCCACTGGGGGAGGGATTCTCAAAAGCACCTGGCCTTGGCCTAGCTGCTCCCAGGCCCACCCTCCGCCCTTAACCAAGCAGGGTTTTTATTTACCGGGGTTGTTTTCAAACTGTCCTCACGAAAGACCCAAACAGAAGGGGAAGCCTTCCCAGACATTTCAACTGACTTCTTTGGGAGCCGCCCCCACTACAGTTATGAGGCTGCTAACAAAGCTAATCTCTGCCCTGATTGTGCTTTCTAGTTGCTTTTATTACGCCTGCTGGCCGCTGATTAGCAGCAGGTAACAAAATTCACACTACTGGGAAGGACTTAGTAGCTCAGAAGCCTTGTGCCTGATTACATGGAGACAGCAAGGAGACAGCTGGGTTCTCTCTGTTGGAAGGTGCTTGGGAAACGTTATATTGTAACAAAAGCTTCCATTTCACGTCACGCTCGCGTCCCCAGCGTCCCACTGATTTGCAGTTCTGCGACCCCCAAATGCCTGGGAGCTACCGCTCAGCACCGGACACTGCTTGCAGGCCAGTCCTGGTACTGAGAGCACATACCTTTACCTAGCACTACACTATCCAGACTCACAAAGCCACGCGCGGTTCCCCAAGGCAGTGCTGGGAGCTGACGGCACTGAACGCTGGCTGTTTGCTGGTGCAGGCATATCGCTACTCATTGTTATTGCCACTCTCTGCTGCCATTGGCTAGCTCCAGGGGGATGTGTGTCCACAGGAGGCTATTTCCTCACCTTCATACCCCAGAACCCGGATCAGCTTTTCAACCTTTTCTTCTGTTGAAAGCTATTCAGCATGCCCGAGGGAGTGTTCCACGCCGGTGCTGCGCCCATCACAGCCACTCACATGAGCACAGATTGAGTCCTTGTGTAATAAACGCTGCTTGGAATGGGATCAGACATGCCGCCGAGCCCTTGGCTCACCTTGTGCGACTCCACCCATTCCGTCACAGCTAGTAACATTCGGCAGAGACATTCTGTCCATGCTTTGACCTACCCAGATAGTTCTCCAGGCTAGGGGGGAATATTCCCGGGATGGTATTTTTAAAATTCAGCCTGATCAAAGGGAAATTTAGAACCCGAGACTAGCCCCTCTGATTAGAGGATCCTGCAAAAGAAATGGACACACCCAACTAGCTCTGTCAGACAGTTGACTTGAACAGCCCTTTGGAGCAATGGAGAGCTGTAAACGCTAAGCGCCACAGAAAAGCATGCCATGTCCTCTTGCTGGGGTGGGGGGAGGGGGTAAAGTAGGGGCTGCTTGGGGAATGCTAAATGCATACTAGCTTGTATTTTTACATGGCTGGACACAGGGCCGGCTCTGGCTTTTTTGCCACCCCAGGCAAAAAAGCCTCCCACTGCCCCCCCCCCCCCGCCCTCCCCTCCACGGGGAGCGTGGCAGGGGAGGGCGCCGAACCCGGCCGGGGCCCTGCTCTCTCGGACTGGCCAGAGCGCCAGGGGGAGGGCGGCGAGCCCACCACAGCTCCGCTCTCCCTGGCGGCCGGAGCGCCGCAGGGAGGGCGGCGAGCCCAGTCGCGGCCCCGCCCCAAGCACATGCTTGGTGGGCTGGTGCCTGGAGCCGGCCTGGCTGGACACAATGTCTATCTATTCCCCCCCCCCCAGCATAAAACAAATACCAGCTGTGGTCTACATCCAGTTTTTGCAGTTTCGGCATGTCCACACCAAATCACACCCTTAGTGGTAAAAAGATGTTCTACAGAAATGTGGCTCAGTCCCCTTCCCATCTGGAATCAGTTACACCGGGACAACTGTGTCTACATTAGCGGGTGGTGTTGTAACACTAACTCTAGCAATACCGTTAAAGCAGCAGCTCTTGTGTGGGTCGACAAGGCTTACGAGATGAGGTCACAGAGGGCCCTGCATTAGGCCTAGTCTTCACTTACCGGCTGGTCCGGCGGCACGCCATCGATGTTCTGGGATCGATTTATCGCGTCTGGTTAAGACGCGATAAATCGATCCCGGAAGTGCTCACAGTCGGCGCCGGTACTCCAGCTCGCCGAGAGGAGTACGCGGCGTCGACGGGGGGAGACTTCCGGCCGCGTGTGGACTGCGGTAAGTCCGGACTAAGGTACTTCGAATTCAGCTACGTTATTAACGTAGCTGAATTTGCGTACCTTAGTCCGAAGTCCGGACTAAGTGGGGACCAGCCCTTAGAGAGGTGACTGGTTGAGAGGCAAGGAGTCTGCTGCAAGAAGCAGGCATATTTCCATGGCTTGTGCTTGCACTCTGGCCGAGCAAGCCAGCTCCCTAATTTGCAGTGGCCAGGCTGCCCAGACTGTGCTCTCACACACCCGGAGAAAAGTGCTTGTTGGAAATCTCTGTTGTTTTCCTTGTAGAGCCTGGAGTCCGCACTGAAGGATCTCAAGATCAAGTGACGGAGCCTGTCGGGAAAGGCCATTTGCAGCACCGCCAGCCTCGCTCTCTTATTCCAATTCTGCTTGCTTTTTTTTCTGTAAGATGTTGAGTTCAGATCAAGACGACGGATAGTTGCAGATACACATCTCCCCTGGCAGCGGTACAACTGCCTGGGCTCAAAGGCACTTGGGAGACTTGTCAGCTGAAGTAAATTAAGTACAAAGAAATTAAGTAGTATTTTTAAGACTTTTTTACATTTTAAAACAATGCACCTATGCTGGTCATAAATTGCTTAAAGAAACAGAAAATAAAGTGTCTTTTTCATGTAAATCCAGCGGCTGCTTTCTTTCGAATATATATTGAGGTCAGTGTCACTGTTAAGTTCTCCCCAAGGTAGCAGATATCATGGGGGAGTCTCCTAGTGCTGTCTCTGCATCTGTTTCACACCTCAGAACCACTTCCTGTTTCAAACAATTGCTGCACTAAGGCCTGGCACCCTTTATTGCCAGAACAGAAACAGCTTTTGCCTGGGAGGGGTTCTGCCCATGCCTGCCTCAGCCATGTACAGCCCCACCCAGTCTGCTCCAAGAGAAGCAGGTTTCCCAACCTGCGATGTTGCTGCCCTGGTTTCATAACTCTACCTGCAAACATGGGACCCAAAGCTTGCACCTCCACGGTGCCATCCTCGTGGTTGAGTTCAGCGCAGCTTCCAGACAGGTGGGGGCTTTTCAAAGATGCAAGTAATAAGCCATGGTGTGTGGCACCTTATCTTTCCAAAACCCTTAAAGATACAAGGGGATAAAGATGGAAGAAAAAAAGATCGTTCCCATTGGATTTTAACCAGTCGTGTCCACTTCTAAATGTCTCCTTCTCATTTATACAGACTTCCAAGGATCACGTTCTGGCGCCCAGTTAGGGGACAACTCTCTCCCGGTAGCACAGTGGCATTTTTGATTGTTGGAGTTTACATCCCCACTGTGTGTGATCACAGGCGGTTCTGAGACACACTTATGAGAAAGGTGTTTAACATGGGAGACTCGGTGTAGATCAGATTATCAGACACTGATCAAACCTTTATGGATACAAACATTCAAGTCAGAGCTTTCCATGATAAATACGCCCTCTTTTCCCTCCTCCCAGAAACCTCACACTAACCCTCCCAATTCTGAAAGGTGTAACAGTCCAGGGTTAGCTCTATCCACATTGAAGAGGACATGGATTGAAAGAAGTTAGAGGACAATTATCCCCTTCCACTAGGCTAGCCAACTGTGTGTGTAGAGCAGATTTAATGAGATGTCCACCAGACCCAAGCAGGGAAAGCACGTTACCTTCAGGCTGTAGCTGTTGGTACAGTCCAGATGCTCCAGTCAGACTTGTCCTATTGGCTCCATTTTGACAGTGCAAGTGGCACAAAGTGCCAGGAAAGCAGAGCAAAACAGAGACCTGAAATAGCAAGTCACCATCATAGCTCACAGGTACGGGGCATCTCCCACAAGTTGTTGTAACCGGAAACCCCACAGAAGCACACCCGGTGCCCATGAGATTTCATGCTGACATGCACAAAAGACAAGGGCAAAGCGTTTACGATAATTTAAATTTTAATCAGCCAAATATACAAGTTTGGGTTGGTTTGTTTTTAATTTATTGAGTTTTTCTTTTTACCTGGGTTTTGGTACAATCAATGAAGGCTTTGCTTTAAACAAAGGATGATGTGGTTAAAAACTGACACTATCCCTAGTCAGAGGAGAGAAAAAAGGAGGGAAAAGGGTGGGGGGTGGAGGGTGAAAATGGGAATGAACAGCACTCCAGAAAAACAGCCCTGAAGTTAGGCTTCCAGACTATTCTTACAACACTCTGCAGCTCAATTTCACGGGCTGTTTGCAGAAGTGGATCCTTACGATACACACCCCCGACCTTTGGGTTTTCATCAAGATTACTGACCCCATGCCCCACCCCCAAGCTGACAGAAAAATCTAGGTTTTGTGATCTAATATATGAAGCATTTCCCCTCCCACCTTGCTCCCCTACCCTGCCCCTAATGTGTTCTCAGTCCTAAAAACAGCAAAAACATTCAGGTTTCCAAACTGTTACACAGAGAAGAGCTGTTCAGCACGGTTCTGCCCTGAAGATAGCAGCTGCCCCCCCAACCCAAAATGGAATTCTGTGCCAAGATGAAGACGAACACACTGTCAGTGTCTCTTGGAGGTGAATTTGACTTCGATGTTGCAGTACACCCTATGTGGTATGCAACATGGCAGAGTTCCTGGCAGGCACCAGGCAGAGTTCCCTGGAATTCTTCCTCCTGCATGTCCTGTGCTTATTTGTTAAGGGATAGTGATTGCAGTCTTTTGCCTGCCACAGACGCGTCATCTTTTGCTGTGGGAGTGGGAGGGGAGAAAGAAAAGAGAGACTGGTCAATGTTTCCAGATGCAGGTGGGGAATTGGTGCTGTCTCGGTGGCCCTAGAGACAGAGCTCCATTTAGCCACACTAGACGTATAACAGCTTAGCAAGTGTCCCTCTGCCACCCCCCTGCTTAGATGCTAAAATTCCTGGTGGGCCCACGTCCAGAGTGAAAGGAGAATGCCATCTCTACGGTCCATTCTGACCCTGGCCTCAGTCATTGGTGCCAACTGTGGAGAGATCTGTGCAGTGCAAAATGGAGTGAGACCAAACCCCCATCACCACTTTGGTTCACTAGATACTTCAGCTGAATTAAGGGTCAGCCTGTGACCTAGAGGTGCAAAGCTCTATATCCTATTACCAATTCCCTGAGCTGTTTAGGCCCCACCCCATATGTACTTCTGATGAACAATACCCAAGCTGTTTGCAGGGAATTCACTGAACTGCTGGTGCGAACATGTACAAAAATCCACTACCTTTGCCTGTTCAGCTGAAGCGCTGGAGGTGTAGAGAGCAATTCCCTCCTTACTTTGCCTGCTCACTGCCTAACTAATCTACCCCTTTATGATGCAGCATAAAGCAGAGGATGAAACAAAGCTGACTCTAGGGTTGAACAGAATAGCTGTTTAACAGCACACAGTAACAGCACTGGTAGAAAGGGAATACTATGGCTACTTCGCTTATGAAACTGAGATCACAGCTCCTGGAGGTCTGACTGCCGGCGAGGACAGTTAGGGGTGGACTGAATGAGGAACTGTTTTGTAACAGCCTTACCTTTTCTTTCCTCCTCTTTCTTTTTGGCAGCTTCTTCCCTCTGTTTCCGGATGATGGCTAGTCGAGCAAGATCTGCCTTTGCCTGTTCCGTTTTACCAGCTAGATGCATTTTCATGTATCTTTCTTTTGCTTTCTGCTTCTCTATTTCTTCTCTGTTTGAGTGAAATACACTAGTCGTCATGGTATCCAAATTAACACACAGGTATCATTAGCGTTAGAAAGGGGATTAAGAGAAGGCGTGATCTCGAGCAGCATCGACCTCTGATCTTGGAGCACAAATGCGCAGTCATTTCAATCTCTAATTAGCATGTTAGCAATCGAGCAATTCAAGGAGGTTGAAGATCAAAATAATGTTTAAATCCTTTTCAGAGCAGTCACGGGGCTTGGGAAAAGCCATGCTGAAGATGGCTTCTGGCTTGAAAAGCTACCTAAATAAAGGCTTCTTTCTAATATTCATCATCACCACATCCAAGTGCCTCACAGTAGCCCAGTGAATTAGGGATTGTTTCTGTTCCCACTGTGCCAGGGAAAACTCTGGCACAAAGAGTTAAGTGACTTAGGGTACGTCTATACTACCCGCCGGATAGCGTTCCATGTATCGGGGATCGATTTATCGTGTCTCGTCCAGACGAGACAAATCGATCCGCGAATCGACGCCCGTACTCCACCTCGGCAGGAGGAGTAAGCTGAGTCGACGGGGGGAGCCACGGCAGTCGACTTGCCGCCGTGAGGACGGCCAGGTAAGTCGAACTAAGATACTTCGACTTCAACTATGCGAATAGCGTAGCTGAAGTTGTGTCTCTTAGTTCGAACCCCCCCCGCTAGTATAGCCCAGGCCTTAGCCTCATATCCCACAACAGGACAGTGTCAAACCAGAGCATAGTCCTCCTGCTTCCCAGTCTAGTGCCCTACCCAAAAGCCACCCTTCAGCTGTAGGAATCGGTATTGAATCAAACTCGCACTTTTCTCTCTAAAAACTCTCGTGTGAAATGGCAACTGAGTTCAAGACTGAAAACAAAATCTAAGTGTCCACTGGGGCAAGTAACTTCACTCTGACCCCAGGAATCTGGAAAACGCACTCCCATCAATACTAGGGCTCCTGCCACACCAGGAACTTAACAGGGTGACCCTTGGCATGGTATTTTTCTGCCACTACGCACTAATGCACAGGGGCAGTTATTTCTGATTATTGACATCAGGCTTTTAGAAAGGAAAACTAGATAGCCAGCGTCCATGACTAGGGCTAATAGGTGCTTAACACAAATAATTAATAACCATTATAATAATTAGCAGAGGAAAAAACACTTATGCCCGTCTCAATGCGTTTCGCAAAGCTGCCTGACTTTAGGATGACAATGTGGGTGAGGTAATATCTTTTATTGGACCAACTTCTGCTGGTGAAAGGGACAAGCTTCCAAGCTTATACAGAGCTCTTCTTCAGGTCTGGGAAAGGTGCTCAGAGTGTCACAGCTAACTACAGATTGTTTAGCATCAGTAGTTAACACATGAAGGATGGCTGCCACCAACATAGGCTGGCTCTACTTAACCATGTAAGTTCCTACCCAATGAAATTGGGATCCAAAGTGAATCCTGACAATTATCTTCACACCTACTGTGACGGTGGGCTCAAATAAATAAAGGACCTCACTGAGACGGCAACTTCCCTCCCAGCAGGTCAGATTTACTGGCACTACGTGGCTTGGCCATTGCAGGGGGCAGAACATTATTCTAGGAACAAACACAGAACACACATCTCTCCAAGCTATAAGAGAGAATGGGGATTGTTACCGCTCTCTCCGCGACAGCTCCTTGGGTCCATCCAGATCCAGCTGAGTTACTTTTTTGGCTGTCTGAACAACTCGATTGGGATTCTCTATGTCTATCAACCCTTCCACGCCTTTGCGCTTTTGCTGGAGTTTAGAAACAAAGGACATGCATGTTATCAATGAGTTCTGTAGCTGTCAAGGCTCAAAGAGTCTTCTTCACATGCATCCTAGTGGAGAAAGTTCACTCATGTGGTCATTACCTCTGAAACCAAACCTAGACAGACACTAAAAAAATTCTTATTACCAGGGAATATATCTGCTGCCACATCATATTTTACTTTACCATGTGTTTTCAACCCCACTGTTAACAGTGAACGTTACCACTTCTGTTTCTTCCACTTCAGCATACAGCAATGAACAAATTATTAATGGAGTGAAGATTAACTGGGAGGAGACACACACTACGTTTAACTTTAAAAAAATCCCACCATCCTTATAAATCTGGGCTCAGGAGCCCACAAATACATGGGGAAAATAAAAATCAAGGATTAGCAGGTTGGTTGTGCCTTGAGAATGTGGGGTGTTCATCTACGTTAAATGCATTGGGAGTTACGGTACCTGATAGTCCTCGTCATCTTCGTCACTCTCGTCTGAATCTAAGGATTTCTTCTCTTTTTTGGGATCTCCTATTGCCCCCTCTCCCCCTTCTTCTTGCTCCTCCTCTTCCTATGCGTTTACAGGAGATTAAGAAAAAATGTAAACTGATGAAATTGCAACCTCTAGCAACGACTCTTTAAAAGAAGTAAGCACAGTGAAAACATTAATAGGCAAGGGATACAACTGCATGGCCGAGAATGTCAGTATTATTGGTATGTCTCCTATAATCAATTTTATTTTTATTGCATTCAAGAGCAAGATACATGTTGTCCCCTAAATGTGTCCCATTAGTCACATCACCTGCATTAACAGGGTCCTCAATAAGAGACTCCACTGCTTTCTATATACAATATGATATCCATTGCTAGGTAACTTGATCACCATATTCTATGGGTAGGTCTACACTTACCTCCGGGTCCGGCGGTAAGCAATCGATCTTCTGGGATCAATTTATCGCGTCTTGTCTAGACGCGATAAATCGATCCCGGCAGTGCTCGCCATCGACGCCGGTACTCTAGCTCGGCGAGAGGAGTATGCGGCATCGACGGGGGAGCCTGCCTGCCGCGTCTGGACCCGTGGTAAGTTGAAACTAAGGTACTTCGAATTCAGCCACATTATTAACGTAGCTGAATTTGCGTACCTTAGTTCGAAATGGGGGGTTAGTGTGGACCAGGTCTGAGTTTCACATTTTACCTCCCACAGAGGAAGAGAATCAGGGACACATTCTGACTTTGGTTTCAAGTGCTCGATACCCCATTGATTTTGATAGAAACTGCCTAAACATTACTACGAATTAGATCCAGCTCTAAAACTCTATGTCACCAACAGAAAATCTGGAGAATTGCAGATTATCAAACCCAACATAGAAGCGTTTCCACATATTGTAATTCAGGTGACAGAATGATTTACAACACTTGACTCTAAGCTGCCTTTGCTCATGAACTGCAAAATAATTGAGTATAAGAGCCGCAGTTTATCTCGCTAAGCACGTGACCAGACAGAACACATACCCTGGCCTTTTGTTTTTCTGCTTGGAGCTGTGCATCGATCTCTTCAGGGCTTGTGTACTGTCTTGCTCGGCCTTTGTGGCCTCCTTTTCTACCTGCATGAGAAATTAAGTCAGTAGCTGATTTAGTGAGATGTTTCCACAAACTCAAAAGCCTGTCCCCCATTCTCTCTTGGCTGTAGTTGTGCATAGTACAGACCAGTTCTTCTTCCAGTAAAAGAACGCAGAAGTAGCCCAATAATTCACCAACCTTAGTCAAGCACTTCGAGCCCTTAGATAAATACACAGAGAACTGTTATTGAACCACAAAAGTGTTCAGAGAAAAACTTTCAGACTTAGCTTAACCCCTCCAGTTTCTAGGGAAGCCTGCGCCAGTTGGACCATCTAATCCAATGGTCTGTATTTGAGAGGGCCCAGTTATACCTGGCATCACCAGAAAAGAACATAGCCCATCATCTCCATAAGATTCTCTACATCATGTTAGCAAATAAAAGCGCTGATCAATTTCAACTTTTCCTGTAGTTCACTAGGGATGTTCTCACCACTCCTCAAGGTAGGTACTACTGTTTCCATCGCTCAGCTACTACAGACACCAGGCATTGCAGCACGGTTCTGTCAGGCTATAGAAGGATGAGGAGAATTACGCTTCCAAGGGCTCAGATAGTGGAATGACACCATCCTTCCCTTCCATCCACAGTTGCCTCTGATTCACTTCCTGGGTTGGCAACCAAATATAAATCCCACAACCACTCCCTACTCTGCATTTACTACACAGCAGGAAGCTGCGCTCTAACTATGCTGCCACAGAAACACTAGGGAGTGACAGCAATTGTAAGTGAATTTCTACTATAACCCTGATTTTTCCTGACTGCCCGCCGCCCCTACACACATATCCAGAAAAATGAGAGATGAAATCAGTTTCCCTGGATGCATTGCCCTAGCTGAGATCCGGTACCTACCACCAAACTTTAATACCTATCGCCAAACTTAAATTGATTGATGTGAAATCACTGAAACTATTAATGTTTCCTGAAGAATGGCAGCTCCAGTTGTCTCGGCACAAGACATCCAAGGACTGCTGGAGACCTGAGCTTTCTTTTTTAAGCAGTCTCTACCCCTTTCCCTGCAGACACAGAGCTCAAAGTACAATCTGACCACTAAAAGTACTTTGCAATTATTTTTTTGCCAAACAGTTCATGAGGGGGTTCTCTCCTCCTGCAGATCTCAGGAGGGCCACTGGCAGGAGCCATGGGACATCCCTTTGACCTCTTTTACCTCCCCCCCCCGCCCCCCGTTTATTCCCTGATGTCAGTAGGTAGCCTTGGGGGCAAGGGGTTGGGGGCGAGAGATCAAGGGAACACTCTTCCTGAGATCTGTATGAGAGGAGAGCACCAGGTCCCCTGCAGAGGTTCAGTAGTGCCCAACTAACCTAATTTGTTGAGCTGGTTGAATAATTGGAAAATGTTCATGAAAAAATTGTCCCTTTTTTGGCTGTAAGTTTGTCAACCAGCATTAGTACGTTGGTCCAGCAGAGGCAGGCAACCCGTTTTCTTGATCAGAGCTGAGCCACTTACTGTGACTGTGGGTGGAGTTGTTTTGAGGAACCTACGGGGGCACAACTGTTCATGAGGAGGGCTCTCAATAGCTCAGTAGCTCCAACATACCTCCTCCCCCGCTCCCCTCGTCCTCTTTCCTCACACTGTTTATCACTGCTGATTTTCTAATGTCTCTAGGAAGGGAACTTTGAACATGCAGTTCTTAGAAGATCTGAAGGGGGGGGGGAATGAAAAAAGCAGGAGGCTTGAAGGGAGAATTCCCAGCCAATCTTGGGGAGCTCAATGAGCCACCTCCCCACAAATCTTAAGAAGCCTCACGGCCCCTTCACCTCTGCATTTCTTCGTTTTCTAACATGGGAGGTGAGGTTCTGTACACTAGTGGCCTTGAAAGGGGATAGTCACTCAAAGAACTTACATGTGCCTGCCGCCTTCAAAAAGCATGGGATAGATTTTCAGTTGTGATTTCAACTACAGTGTCTGCAGCCACTGATAGATGGTGCTGTACATTAAAGGACTTATCTACCCCAGTAAACCACTCTTTTTTCTCACAGCTTATAGAGATGCCAGAGTAGCGTTACAATTCAAAATTGGTTACTTATTTAAAAAAAGTGTGGCATGACTGATACAGGTACAAAGTAACTACTATGCTGTAAACTTTATGCATTATTCTACCCCATGAAGGGCTACATGATCTAAAACAATGATCTGCTACAATACTACCAGGGTAACTAGGCTCTTTGGTGTCTGGCAGATGCATTTTCAGGCATTTGTTTTCTTTATGTGTCAGGTCAGCTTATAACAGCAGTTTTCAACGTACTTTTTCAAAAAATAAAACTAGCCTGTAACCCCCTTTGGTCTTCACATTAGGTGTTGTCAAAAGCAATAGATACGAAGAGCAAAGCTTATTAGTTCTAAGTTTTACCCATTCTACACTGAAGCCTGCACCAAAGAATTAAGTATTGTACCGCTCAATACTTTTACCATCATCTCATCAACTAGAACGAGATGAGACTTGAGTCACATTAGTATGCAGATATTTAATCAAGGAGGGCATAGGGAAGGCCTTTTGCTCATGGTAAGGAGGCAGGACTGTAAGGGGCTTTGGGCTGTGAGTTATGCGTTATGCAACCTGAGTTCTATTCCTAGCTCTGCCACTGACCTGCTGCATTACGTTGGGCAAGTCACTTCACCTCTGTGCCTCAGTTTCCCCATCTGTAAAATAGGGATAATGAGTCTTATCCTCCTTTGCAAAGCACTTTGAAACCCACAGATGATTGTATTTTTAAATTATGGTAAAGGCACACAGACTAAGATAGGCATGTTTTTAAATACATATTTATTTCAGTCTATAAGAGTATTACTATTAATGTGAATTTAAGCTTAGAAGAATTTTATGGAGCTATGAATTTAAAAAAAAACCTTGGGAAAACGGGTTTTGACAGCCTCTAAACAGAAAATCAAAAAGTACTTCAGAAACACTTGTTCTGTATTAGCA
Organism: Trachemys scripta elegans; assembly: GCF_013100865.1. NCBI lineage: Eukaryota > Metazoa > Chordata > Testudines > Emydidae > Trachemys > Trachemys scripta. The sequence goes on along the minus strand of NC_048307.1, from coordinate 8,496,236 downwards.
GACAAGCTCATATTTGTGCAGCAGAAAGGGTTTCTCTCCCAACACATTATGAACTACTTCTTCAATAGCACTATTTCTTTACAGAACATAGATTATAAAAAAATTACACACACACCTTACAGAAAAGAGAAGAGCATTCACCGACTGGATCCTTTTGGAGCAAGATGTATTTGTAATATATGCAGCTGCGGGTTTTGTTTTTTTTAATTATTGACAGGATTAAATCCAAGTGTGCTACCAAACACTGCAGGCAAAACCCTGGCCCCCCTGAAGTCAATGGCAAAACACCCATTGATTTCATTGGGGCCAGGATTTCACCCTGCAAAGCCACAGACAAACTTGAGAGGGGTATGTTTAAAATTGTGTGATGAATTTGGAATAGGAAAAATTGAATTTATTGAGCTTTCATTACAAAAATAATTGTGAGCATCAATATAAATAAGTCTGGAGCCTTTTCCTAGGTCTAGCAATAGTTTTATATAGTACAAACTGGTATGAAGGATGTCTGGCCTAGATCAAGATATCAAAGAACCTGTATTAAAAAACTGGGAAACAAATCTTATGATATTAAAGACCGTGGAGGGCGGGGGGGGGGGGGAAATACTGTATTTGATGCCTAAAGAATTCTCTAACAGTCTGGCAACAGTTCACAAACTCAGTTAATGGACACTAATAAAGTAAATTGGCAGAGACTACAGGAAGGGTAGAATGGGGAATAATAATTTACATTAACATAGTAAGATTTGATTCCATAGAAAGCATGAAAGAGCCAATTATGTGGACAGATTTAGTGAATCTAGAGAATGATCTGGGTAGACCCAGCTCAGACTTGATGGACTCTCATTCCCTCATTAGCTCTCCTGTACCACATGCAGGCAGGTTGGTACCCACTGCATAACTGCAAGATGCTGTGAGTGAAGCTATTATGGTGGTGGGTTTAGAGCCACTAAAAACTCTAAAATGAGACATTAAAAGTCATCTTTGTGTCTTCTTCTGTACTGACTGTCTCTTATACAGCAAGTAACCACCTTCTCTTCATTTAGATCAGTAGTTCTCAGACTTTTGTACTAATAGCAAGCCTCTGAGTGTGACCCCCCCCTTATACATTAAAAACACTTTTTTATATATTTAACTCCATTATAAATGCTGGAGGCAAAGCAGGGTTTGGGGTGGAGGCTGACAGCTCACGACCCCCCCATGTAATAAGCTTGCGACCCCCTGAGGGGTTCCAACCCCCAGTTTGAGAACCCCTGATTTAGATCCTTTCTACTTATCCCCAGAGGCCTCTAATCCACGGAAGGAAGAATCTTAAAGAACCACATGCCATCAGCATCCCTTTGAAACAGGCCCCATCAGTCAGTACATTGGGTACATGTGAACTGCATTCTGTGCCCGATTTAGCTTGTGATCTCAGTGCCTCATGTATTCTGTACAACACCAATCATACACTCCATGCTCAACAGATGCCAGCCTCCTCCCCAGTGCAGAACAAAACCCATCACCTGGCACTAGATCTGCTATGGGCCACCAGTCCCACTACTTTTCCCCTGCACACAGTACCCCTACAACTTGCACACACCCCTTAGTTCCCAGGGGCTTCTGCCCCCTCATGCTTCTCCCATCACCCCCAGGGGCTTCAAGCTGGTACTCCCCTGAACCTGCCATCGGTCCATGGGGGCTTGCACCTCCCCATAACCCATCACTCCATTCCCCTGGGCTTGCATCTTCCTCTCAACCCAATCGCTCCAGGGGGTTTATACCCCTCCCCCAGGGACTTAGGGCTTGCCCCCCCTTGATCCTATCACTCCTGTGGGGCTTACACCCCTTCCCCAGAGCCCTAAGGCTTGCCCCGACAAACCCCACTGCTCCTGGGGAGCTTATACCCCTCCCCCAGGGACCTAGGGCTTGCCCCCCCCCACCCCACCGCTCCTGGGGGGGGCTTATATCCCCCCCCCGGGGATTTAGGGCTTGGGGCCCCGCTCCTTAGCCCCACCGTTCCTGGGGCCTGTTTCCTCTCATCCGCCCCTCCCTCACCTCCTTTCGGCATAGCGGCGGTGATGGCGGCTCCGGCAGCAGCTGCAGCGAGTCCCCCACTCCTCGACCCGGAAGCGGAAGCCGCAAACAGCAGCCCCAGCGCGCGGCTCCCTCCTCAGCCCAGTCACCAAGCCTGGCCCTGGAGCACGAGGCCCCCAGCACAAGGGCTAACCGCAGCACTGCCTGAGTACAAACCGAGCCGCTACCTTCCCATTGCCCCTCACTCACGGCACCAGTGGTGAGGCCTGTCCCTGCTCCTTCCTTCCGCACCCGGGGCGGGGGAGGAGAGGGAAATTCCTTACAGGCATTACAAGGGACACCAAATGCACGCGAGGATTGCGGTGAAACTCGCGCTCCCCACCCAGAAAACGGCGAGTGAATTTAGTCATTAAAGCGACTAGGCAGCGGAAGGACCCCAGCTGCTTGTGACGCCATAGGGGAGCGACGGATTTGAAAAGGCGGAAGCTGTAAATAGTGATCGTCTTTTTCTCTCCCGGCAGGTGAGCTCCTTTCTTTCCGGGAGAGCGATATTCCCCGGGGCGGCGGTGGGTCGCATTGCACTGCCCGACACGCCGCTGGGCGGGGTGAGAGTAGGGCAGGGGGTACTAGGCCACAGGCAGGCTATTGTGAGAGGTGGCGTGTTCTCCCTTAGAGTCTAGCAACGAGAGACCTGCGCCTGGCCTGCACCTTATTCCAGCCAGCCCGCTTCGACCATCCCTCGGGGTGTCTGGTCTGGGTCTCGTACAGAGATAGTCCCCTAGCTACACGCAGCAACTACGGGTCAATATTGCCAGCTTTCAGCCCAGCCCAGGATGTTTAAACTCAGGTTTTCCTTGACTTGGCTAGGTGGTTTCACAATATCTGTGTATAATGGTTACGGCCATAGTCTGTGGTTAAAAGCAAATGTGAGGGGAGCTAAGAGTCGGCGATTCCCAGCTTTGTCACTGACTTGCTGGGTGATATTTGGCTGCCTGGTCTTTACAATGGCAGTTATGATGCCTATGTATCTCTCAGTAGTTTGTGATGCATAATAGATAGGTCTTTGGATTTAAGACATTAGAGAAGGGTAAAGTACTATTAACTGGGAAACCGGCCCTCAAAAGTGAAGGAATATGTTATGAATTAAAACGGGAATTAGGAAAGGCTCCCTCCCTCGTATACACTGATAACATGTTAAACACTTATTCATTGTTTAAAACAAAACAAAACAAACCCCCCCAAAAAACTTGTAATTTGTTTGTTCCTTAGTTTCATTTATCTCTAAATAAATAAATAAAAAACCCACCTCTATCTTTATCATTGAAAAAGGGGTCATGACTGCAAGGGACTCAAAATAATGCTGAAAAATCTCAAGGGCTTCCTTATGCTTTTTTTTTTTGGAGGGGTGGGGGTGCATGATGACCTTATGATATCTGGAAACATAAGTACTATTGAAACTTGACCTGCATTTATCCCTATAACAGCCTTTTTTGAGAAGATGCCCAAAGTAAAGAGAAGCAGGAAAGCTCCTCCGGATGGCTGGGAATTGATCGAACCAACATTGGATGAGCTGGATCAAAAAATGAGAGAAGGTAAGTTATGAAGCCAGATACTGGTTAGCATGTGACCCTATGATTGTATAGTCCTTAAGAGCTTCAGGATACACGTTTTATAAAAGGACAGCAAGTGTGGGTTTTTAAATCTGTTTTCATTAGGGGCTAATAATGAAGATGAAACATTTTGATGATGATAACTTAGTGTGTTAATTTCCTGCATTAAAAGTTACCCCTAGAAGACAAATTCCTAATTCTAAGTTAGGACACATGGAATTGGGACATGGCAGAATGAGTTACGTGGATCATCTCTGGATCTATGGCTTAACTTGCAAATGAAATGAATATTGTTCTGAGTCCATAGTACTCCACCCAAGCTCTAAGGACTACTGTAGGCCAGGGTTGAAGCATGCTGGTATAATTATGTGCAGGGGGAAGCTTGCATTGCAAAGGCCAGCAGTGTTTGGTTCTAGTCTGTGCTGTCACTCTTGGTACTCAGATGTGCCTGTCCTATCCAATCATTATACCTGCATTTTCCTTACCATCATCTCTTTAGCGCGCTGACTTCCTTTCCAAAGGGAGTGCATGAGAGTTAAAGACCTTCTGTGTGTATTTTTACTCCAGTGAATTTTGTTTTTGACTATCTCCCCACACCCTTTTAAAACTTCATTTTTTTTTCTCAGAACAATTGTGCTTTTTTAGTATATATAGTGCTGTAATAACTTATAGGCCACTGCAAGTGAAATCTGATTTCTGTGCCCTCTTCCCTCAGCGGAGACTGAGCCTCATGAAGGGAAGAGGAAGGTGGAATCCCTCTGGCCCATCTTCAGAATTCATCATCAGAAAACGCGCTACATCTTTGATCTCTTCTATAAGAGAAAAGCTATTAGCAGAGGTAAAAAGCTTAAATATTTGCTCTTGTGGTGAAGAGATCACAGTTTCCATACGGAGTGTCTGAATCATTAGCCAGTGAGTGTAAACCAGAATTAGATTATTGATGGGAAAGGATTAAATAATTGTTCTTAAAAAAAAAAAAAAAAAAAAAAAGTGACTTTCCCTCTGTCTGTATTTGCTAGCAAGTGGAACTAGCAATGAGAACTAGATTCAGTGGAAAGACTAAAACTTTTTAAATAAACTGTTCATTTATCTGCCCCAATGAGAATTCTGTGGTGCTCACCAGTCACCTCTCTCGTGCAGAACTGTATGAGTACTGTATCAGAGAAGGATACGCTGACAAAAACCTGATTGCAAAGTGGAAGAAACAGGGTTATGAGAACCTTTGCTGCCTGCGCTGTATCCAGACTCGGGATACCAACTTTGGAACTAACTGCATTTGCAGGGTCCCAAAAAGCAAGCTGGAAGTGGTATGAATTTTTTATTTGCTCTGATGCTATTTTCCTTGCTTGAATTTTGAGCCAGCAGTTATGACTTACCATAATTGTATTTCCTCTGCTACCTTTGACAATAGTATCAATTTCTAGTTTTCCTTACCACTGGATTCTGCTATTAAGTGGCCAGCCTCTGTTTTTCCTGTTTCCTGAAGCATTTGCCCATGAAAATGACATTAAGGGGCTAATATAGACTTGTCCCAGTTACCTTCACACTTAGCCAACTAAAATTCTGGTGCAGTGTTTAGGGTGCTAGAACAACACTTAGACCAGAGCACTGACTTCCTATACATAGTGCCTTGAGCCTAATTACATGTATTACTGTGGCATCTAAGTGCCCTAGTCATAGACCAGGACCTGATTGTGCTAGGCACTGCACAAACACAGAACAAAGAATGGTCCTTGTCTCCTGAAAGTCAGACTGAGGAATTTTTGAGAGGGATTTGACTGTGGCAAAGTACAGTGAAAGGAATTTTAAATACCCAAAAGGAAATACAACTGTCTAGTTTCTGATGTGTTCCCTTTCTTCTTAATAACTTGAGCTTGTAACATAGCTATAGTGCAGAAGTTCCCACTGCTTTAGATAAAAATTTGTAATAGTAGGAAGGAAAACTGATAATCCTAGATGTTAATTGGTCCCATGACTGTCCCTCGAATGTTCTATTCATAGTTCCAGACAGCAGAGTCTTACTGATGCACTTCTTGGCCAAATCTAGTTCTGTAGGATTCCATAATCTTTCGTGGTGGAATATTCACTTCCATTTGGTTTTATAGTAATGCCTGATTCTTGCTTCACCCCCAGAGGGAAGGTGGGGCTTGCGTAGCCTCTGCATAATGTTGCGTAAAGTGGTGGTGGGAAACTTGGAGCCATGGGAGCTTCAGAGGGCTTCCCCTGTTTGAGATGTAGCATACTGCACTAGCTTTTTATTAAGTTACTTTATATCAAGAACAAGTATTCTTATCCGGAATGTGGTGACTAATGCTTGTTTTTGCTTTATAGGGGAGAATCATTGAGTGCACGCACTGTGGATGCAGAGGCTGCTCTGGGTGAAATCTTTAAAAACTGGACACTTTTGGGGTTCTAAAAAGTGCTGATTTCACATCATGGACTATTCCTGCTAGAATTGTCTTGTATAAACTCTGCAGTGAGTGAAGCTTTCTTTATCAGTCTGAACAGCAACGTGCCCACCTAGATCATAAAATGTAGTAGTGAATGATTTTGACTAGTCTTGTATAACCATTTTATTTTAAAATAAAATCTTACGTCCCCCCCAGAGTGGAGTGGCATAATCTTGTGACAAGGCAGTTCAAAGATTGATTACACATATTCACAATGGCATATGGCTCCTGGCAGCAGAGCTGTATTGTCAGTAGCAGAGGCACCTGTGAATGGGATGTAATCCTTAACAAGTGACAACTCTATGCCATATCCAGGAAGCTATCCCTGTACAATTATCCCTTTGTCTTTAATAGTAGTGTCCTACTTACAAAGTGACTCCCTAAAGCAAGATAGTGAGGCAGGTATACAGAAACTCATGTACAGGTTTTCTGTTACTTCAAATTTCAGTACTAGTGAAGCTAGCTGGCCTGGCTGGGTGTTGTACCATTGGAAAGTCAAGCTTCCTCATTCCCCCTGGGTTACAGCTTTCTGTTAGGAGTGAGTTCCTGGGGTTTGGAATTGTTGTCTGTTACTAAATCTAGCAAGTCCCAGACTGCCAGCTTTCAAGCCCTGAACACTTCTTGTGGTGGAGGGGAAGGTACCTTTCAATAAACTGCTTAATATGAATTGCATTGTAAGTTTAGTGGGACAGCATGGAGGTACAAACTGAGTACTTAATTTCATGGATAATCGTACCATTTGGCAAACACAAAGGAAAGTAACCTAGGGTCAAATGTGTATTGTCTCCTCTTTGAGCCAAAAACTGGCCTGAGGTTGTTATTAATGATACAAATGCTTAGCACCTCTATTCCATGAGCAGCTGTTAGATTGGGAACTTAAAATGCTTAACACTATCATATACTCCATCTCCTCTGCCACATGTGATTACATTGTAGCCCTTCTAAAAACAGCCAGAAATGCAAATGCTTTCTTATTAATTTTCTACAGACGCATCTACTAAGTGTTTTGACCTTTGAAAAAAAGATAAGCCTCTTACTTAAAAAGAACAGGAGTACTTATGGCACCTTAGAGACTAACAAATTTATTAGAGCATAAATTTGTTAGTCTCTAAGGTGCCACAAGTACTCCTGTTCTTTTTGAGGATACAGACTAACACGGCTGCTACCCTGAAGCCTCTTACTTGTTACTCGTGTTCTAGGGGTGATGTTAGTTCCCTAAGAAGGTGCTAGTTTCCTCTCCTAGGGACCAGCAGACATTGGCTGCCGTTCAGCTCTAAAGGCCCTTTTCTTCAGTGATGCCTGGACCCAGAGAGGCAGATGGAATCAAAAACTGCCTTATGAACTACCTCTGAAGATGAATTAGAGAACCACTGAGTAGTTGTTTCTAACAGCTCTGGCAATTCAAACCTCTTACAAAATCAAACACAAGCTTGCCACTTATTAACAAAGCATCTATTAATAGTAGTGGGAAGCGACGCTGTGCTGATGACCACCTAGTCCTTTTTAGTTCTTATTTCTCCTTTCTGTTGAGATGGTACTTTATTAAACAGTCAGAACATACAAGTACAGTGCTGCCAGCTATACGGCACCTGAAGGAAACAACCCTCCAAATTCCTCTGTCTAGGTAGTTCCAGCATCTGACGTCGTGCACATTCAACACATGGAGAATAGTGACTTGCTCTCAATAGTTACTGTTCCCTGGTGCCCTGGGGCTGCGTGTCCTCTGCACTGCCCTTGGCTGCTGAATTCTTAGTTCTGTATTTTGCCCATGGGTGTGGAGTCTCCTCTGCTACCATTGCTTTTAGCCAGCGGAAATAGTAGCCTCGGAACCCATCAATCTTCTCCAGATAGGTGTTCTTTGACTTATACTGCAAGTGAAAACCCAACAGTCCGTGTTATTCTATGGAAGAGTAACTAGGCTGCTCTGATTCTGCAAATTGGAAGAAGACCGAATACTCCTACTAAGCCGCTACAGAAAATATTTGGCAGCTGCACTGTACTCTTAACTGTCACCATTTCAGCCAATGCTTAAACAGGTGGTAGATGAGGAAGATACAATTTTATTGGGGCAGGGAGGAAAGGTAGAGATCTTAAAAATTACTTCACTCTCCTGCTAGGCATTATTTAAACACACAGTCCTTATCCAAAACAGCTTAGTCTCATCTGTGCTTTTCCACATTACAATGTTCACTTCAGCCATAATCAGTTACATTGGTCCTGGTCCTAATAAATGACTGTGGTACTTACCCTGTCAAACTGAGGTGGATACTGAGCTGCAAACTCCAGCTGGCGTATGACAACTTCGTTTGGGGGGACCTGGTTCTTTCTCATGTCTCGTAGGATTTCTGTGAGGTAAGTATAGTTCAACTGCTTCACAGCTGCATTGATAAGGGTGCTGTAGATGTGGGTGTTGGGAGTAATCCCAGAGTTCTGAAAACACATCAGTGTCCGAATTATTAGTGCCTGCTATCTACTACAGAGCTGATCTCTGCAGACCTTTCTGCCGGAGAGATATGAGCACATCCTAACTGAGGATCTTTGACCAATGTTATTATTTGACCTCAGTGCTGGCAAGTCACATCACCACTTAAGGTAAGAGTGCAAGAGCTGAAGCATAAATACTTTTGCCTACCAACACGCACTTTGGGGGACGTGTGTGTCACAACTCCACTGCAGATAAGGGGGAAGGGCCCATTACCTAGGGAGTGCAGCTGCCTTTCCTGTTACGGTTTTGGTTACCTGTACAGTACTAGTGAAGTTTACAATCCAATCCTCCTTCCTATGACCCATGCATTAAGCTAGACTACTGTACCACAAAGGAGGAGTTGCAGAAGATCTGACTAGAGGGAGTTCCGTTACTTTAGCCTCAGTGAAAGCTCATGTAGAGAAAGGTACAGGATCACTGCCTGTAGGAATCCCCCAGTTACTGCTGTCCCAATAATAAAGTAATAATACTTTCTAGTAGCCAGAGCTGTAGTTTTTGTACCTTCATGTCCAAAAGTAACTGCAGTCCATCTTTCTCTCTGCGGCAGGCTATTGCCAAGTTACAAAACGTCTGTATGTTGGGTGATATTCCCCTCTGCACTAGAGCGGTCAGCATGCCCTGCAAAACACAAATACTTGAGTACTCAGACCATCCTAGATGATTTTAAGATGCAGCACTGACTGTTTCCAAAAGAAGTTCCAGTTAGTTCTCTTTAGACAGAAGGCTGCTATCTGAGAATGCAACAGAATCCTTAGAGCTCCAATAAGTACTTTAAGGGTCCCTTATGGGAGGGGGAAGAGAATATACGATTCTGTGCCTTCTGCTGTGATGGAGAGTTGATCTCATCAAAGGTTAAAAGGCAGCTAACATGACACCAGTATGACGATAAAAGTTTGCAGTATAGTCATCATTTAGGGGCTCTTATTCTTACCTTTGCACCTTCTAGGTCTCCCTGTTTACTCCTCTTTCTCAACAAAGTATTAAACAAGGTCACATCTACTTTCACTTTATGTTCATCCAGGACTGTCAATAAAGAGGATTCTGACTGGCTCAAAGGTTCAATCAGCTCAGCCAACAGTGTGAAAGTCTTAATGTTGGGTGCCACATTGTCCTCTTCCATTTTATTCAAAAACCCCTCCATGTTCCCCATCAAAGCCAGCCTATCGGAGGGCGTTGCTACTGTCCCTAAGGAAACCAAGTTCTTATTGGAGATTTTTAAGTCCAACAAATTGGGCAGGTTGCAAGCAGGCTCAACAAATTGACCTCGGTTTGTTTGAGGTGGATCTGAAATAGCCTGGTTTCTTCTGAAGTGTCCAATCGTACTGCATTCTACTGTCTTATTAGTGAGGCCAGCCAATCCAGTTCCTGGCTCAGTCTGAACCTCACTCACGTCTTTGTCTTCATTGTTGATTAAGTGTTCCTCAGTTCCTCTGGAATCTTCTTGAAATATTTGTTTTTCCATGGTTTCCACATCCAACTGGGTAGCAATTCCACTGTCTGCTTCCTTCCTTTTCTGACTTTTCACCTTTTGACCCCGCCTACCTGATATGAGCTTTACTTGAGCAGGGTTTTCATCTGTGCTTCTTAGCAACAAGTCAGAAGCCACAACTGGGTCACCTATTCCACAATCCCTTGCAGCATGGAGCATCAAATTGTAAATGTAACCATCAGGTTTAATTCCCAATTTAGTCATTTGTCGCCAAACCTGTTTTGAAAAGGAAAAAAAATGTAGAGATGCTTAGCTAGAGTTAATGTATGTGAAATGTGTACAGCATTAAAGAAGTGGGGTATTTTTAGCTAGAAGTAATCTGTCATATTTAGACCCAATTTATTGTAACATTTTAGGTGCCCACCATCAGGGTTTCTAGCTGCACAAATGGGAACGAATACACTTCTTTAACAGAAAAGACCTCCACACCCCAGACCGGACACCCATCCAAACTATTATTAGTACAATCCTGTAGTGCACATGGCACTTTATGAGCATCAGATAAGAAGCCTGACTGAGGAGCTTACAGTTTAAGCACTTTCCACCTCCATCAGCTCCAAAGGCCCCTCCCGCAGGTTCCAATCCCAAGTTACAGATACAACAGTTACATGAATGGCAAAACAGGATAGAACTAGACCTGCAAGGCATATCTGAGGCCACTCTCTTTGTCCTTTATGCAGCCCATGAGAAGGAAGCTGAAGGTCTCTGTGGTGACAGCATGGCCTTTATGCACAATTTCCTAGAGAAGGAAAAGGAAGATGACAGTTACACCAAGGAAGTTTATTCTGAAGCTGATTGCTTAATGGAAAGTACTGCCTTTCTTGCTGCTCAATGGAATCACTTTTTTGAGACACATCTGCAGCAAACTGCATGGGAGGTCTAAGGACTCCAAGTACTTTAAGCAGAATAATGGCTACAGAAAAGAGAAAAAACAACATCTGACAGCTACTTCAATCTCAGCCTGTCTCAGCAGAAGGTGCTATAGGGAATAGTGTAGGAAATTTGGGTGGGATATAGGAAGGAACTGCTCAGCTGCTCCACTGTCAGCCTTTCAAGGGGGAGCTGCAGTAGAGGCAAAAGCAACCGCTTTAGATGAATACATGTTTGTAAAAAAGGGACCGTAAACCTGACCTTTACACAACACTTAATACTTGAGAGCAGAATTTCAAAACCTCTAAGTCTGAGCCTGCAAAATCCTGTTCTTGTCTGTTTAAACTGAATACTTAAGATATCGAACTACCCAGTATGATTGCATAACTCAACGCAAGCACAAGAATGATCCTTAAAAAAAAAAAAAAAAAATTTCAATCTATTCCCCCAAGCTTAAAGGCTAATATAATAATGCATAATTACAACCTGTCTGCAAGGAAAGCCACATGCTTCCCCCTAAAGTGCTTTGATTAGAGATGGAGATATGTATAGTACAAGAAGATACTCTCTTTACCTTCAGTACATCAAAGCATGTCCTGAGATCTGAGCAGATGGCACATACTTTCAGCAGAGCGTGATATGTTATCAGATTCAGCTCCACATTTTTGCACTTTAGTTGTTGCCGTAGTTTGAACGCACTCTGCAGACCCGAATCTTTCCATGGCGACTCAGCACAGGCATTGAAGAGGGCTGTGTATGTAGCGTCTGTGGGGATTAAACCCCGCTTTTTCATCTACTCTCAGGGGGAAAAAAAGTTAAGGAAATAAATTATATTAAATAAAGAGCCCAGAATTAAGATAAAAAATAGTTCCACCTTGTACAGATATCTTGGCGATAGGCACATTAGGAAAACCTAAAATAAATTAGATACAACATGTAAGCTTCAAGGCTACAGTAAATTCTTGAGCTCCAGTCTTCTGAGTCCCCAAGCAAAGTGGAAACACCCATGGAAAGGCATTTTGGAGGAAGCATCTCCAGAATTCTCTCTTTCTATGGGACAGAACGCGAATGGGTATACTTTAACTCATGAAAGACCCCCATTGTACTACCTGCCGGTGACCCTGGCCCCTTTCTTAGGGAAACAGCTATAATATTTACATCATTGTAAAGTCTGAATGCCTTCTTCACATAGCCAACTCTGCCACAGCCACCAATCAGAACAGTGTAGTTGCTCTCCTCTGGCTGCAGACGCTCTTCCTTCAGCATCTGCACCTCAAACAGCTTCAGAGCCTCTGCCAGCTACAGACAGGAGAGACAAAGATGAGAAGGTAAGAGAAGCAGTTCCTTAACTAACATTGAATAAAGCAGATACATATACAAATAAATATGGAGACACACTATGACGAGACAAGGGGTGCATGTTTATATTTCATCTTGGGATGGAAACCACTACCCCTCCATTTCTTATGAAGCCACAGAAATGTAATCACAATTCCTTTGCCCAAAGGGGTGAGTAGTGAGAGGCCCTCTCCTTCCCACTCAGAGGTTAAGAGCAATTATCACTCTTTAATGAATTAATGCTCTCCAACACCCCTGTGAATTAGATAGATAGATATTACTCCTGGGAAAACTGAGGCTTATAAGGAGGTAGCCAGACTGTCCCGGGCTTTAATTCTACTTCTGAATTTTTTTCTCCCAGTCCCACAACCAATCTAATAGATCATACTGCCCCTCAATTATCAAATGCTGTTAACTACTCTAGTGATTACATGACTTGAGAAACCAACCTTGTCTTCCTTTATCAGTGCCTTGCATCGCAAAAAGTACCAGTATGGTGTGTTCTTAGGACCACGTCTAGGTTTCCATTCTGACACTTTTTCCTCCTCTTCTGCTTGAAATCTTAAGTTCTGCAACTCTGATGTTGTTTTGTGAAAATATTTTCTAGATGAAAATTTATCAGATAGTGTTCCAAAGCCTACATCTGCATCACCGTCTTCTGATTCTTCTTCATGTTTCTTGACAGCTTCAGGTGAGCTGGCAGGGTCAATCGGTTTCAAGTCTCGGTTGTGTAACTTACAGAGACCCTGTGATGAGCTGAAAGGCCTCAGCCTCATGCACTGCAGTCTCTGGCCCAGGAATCTGAGCAGACTCGGTATATTTTTGGGACACCCTGAAAAGCTCTTTGGCGTTGCCCAAAACATTCGACTGTGACACACCAAGGGATAGTAGCATTTCAGGGAGAACAATCCTCCAGGGAGCTGGCGGGACACCAACTGCGTGAACCTCATGATGCACCTCTTGTGTCGCTCCCCTTCACTACGAGGTTAAACGTCCATCTCCTAAAGTCAACCAGAAAAGAGAGCCGATGAGAGGAGCCCGAATGGGGTCAGCGAGGGGAGCCCTCGGAGAGAGCGGGAGACACACCAGGGACAGGCACTAGCAAGGCGGGGGGGGGTGAAGGGCTTTTCCCCTGAGGGTGGAGAAAGTCCAGGACCCTGCACATGCTGTCAGGGCTAGTCCCAGCCCCTGGCTGCTCCCTGACCCACGGGGGGGGGAGGGGTGTCCATGCCCTTATGATCTGCTCTCCCCGCCCTCCAGCCCCGGCCTGCTGGGGCCAGGCCCCACGAGGCGCCCCTGCCCCCGGGGGGGGCTCTACCGGGAACCAGGGGGGGGGGCTGCGGTGGGGGGGGGGAAGGGTGGGGGGGGGGGGAGGGGAGCATGGTTCTTCCCACCCCTCAGCCCCAGAGCGCGCGCGGCACAACCCCCTTCCACTCACCCGCAGCCCTCGCCTCAGCTCGCGCTCAGGGGCGGGGTCATGGCAGGCTCCCCTCCCCATTGGCGGAGGCGGCCCCGCGCGGTGCATGCTGGGAGCTGGGGGGTCAGAGGTGGCGGCGGGTGAGGGTTGAGATCCCAGCATCCCGCGGGCGGGCGGTCCGGAGCGGCTGAGCCGGTGGCCCCGCCGGGCCCCCAACTCCGCGAGTCCCCGGCCCAGGCCCCCTCCCCGCCGCCGTCATGCAGGAGCTCATCGCCAGCGTGGACCACATCAAGTTCGACCTGGAGATCGCGGTGGAGCAGCAGCTGGGGGCGCAGCCCCTGCCCTTCCCCGGCATGGACAGTGCGTGAGGGGCCGGGAGTCCGCTCCCCATCGCCCCCCGGGGGGACACCCCCTTCTCCTGCGGAGACCCCCCCCCCCGGTCCCCGGGGGGGAGCCACCCTCCCCTGCGGACACCCCCCTCTCCTGCGGAGACCTCCCCCCTCACAGCCCCCGTGGGGAACCCCCCTCTCCTGCGGAGACCTCCCCCCATGGTCCCGGGGGACACCCCCCTCTCCTGCAGAGACCCCCCCCCGGGGCCCGGGGGGGGAACCCCTCTCCTGCAGAGACCTGCCCCCTCACAGCCCCCGGGGGGAGCACCCCTCCCCTGCGGAGAGTCCCCCCATGGTCCCGGGGGGGACACCCCTCCTTCTGGGGAGACCTCCCCCCTCACAGCCCCCGCGGGGAGTCCCCCTCCCCTCCGGAGACCCCCCATGGTCCCGGGGGGAACACCCCCGTCTCCTGGGAGACCCCCCCCTTCATGGTCCTGAGGAGGGAACACCCCCCTCATGGGGAAAACTCCCTCCTTCCCTTTCTCACCCCACTCTTGTGTGAGAGACTCCTCCATATCTTTCTTCCTAGGGGAAAGCTCCTCTCAAGGCCATGAGGAGATGCTTCCTTCATCCCTTTAACTTCCCCCGCCCCCCCCAACCCCAGCATTGGGCAGATGGCCCCACAGGTTCTCATTCATGGCCTAATGGAATGTGTTTTGTATTTTGGTGTCTGATCTGCATGATTATTGCTTGAAAACAGACTTTATCTCATTAATTAAGGGACACTAGGGACCAGATTACTGTGAGGTAGGTCAGCATCAGTATGCCCACCCTATTGATGGAGAAAACAATTGGACAGAGAGGTGAAGTGACTTGTCCCTGGTCGCACCAGGTCCGTGGCTGAGCCTCAAAACCTTGTGTTCTGATGATTGACGCCAGTAGTGGGAGGATAGGCGTCGGTTAACAATATGTGCTGGCTAGCCTAGTGTCCCTGTGTTTGACTCTGCTTGCACACCGCAGATGCTCTAAGTCGGGATCATCGAGCATAACAAGGGGCAGTGTGCTGCTGACCACACTGTACTTGTTTGGTGGATAAATACTGTATGAGATTTCAGTCTCCAGGACTGGACAGGTTCTTTCACCAATGTGAAACTGACTTAAAAGTAACAAAAAATACTCTGAAGAGCCAAATGGCTGAGACCAGCACAAGAAAGTTCATATATTGCAGTTTGCCAGGGGGATTTTTAATACTGCTCAACTGCTTTTGATGCCCAGAGCTAGCTCATCTCTAGATGGAAGGAAACACTTTTAACATGGCTGCAGAGTTTCAGAAATCTTCACTGTGAATTTTTTTTCTCCACAGAATCGGGTGCTGCTGTCTGTGAATTTTTTTTAAGAGCTGCCTGTGGAAAAGGCAAGTGACATCCCTAATACTATATTCTGACAGAAACAAAAATAGGACAAATAGGGGTATTGGCAGTTCATTAATTATATTATCTTAATTTATAATACCCTAGTTATATTGCAGGGGTTGGGGAGTGAAACAGTGAGATGGAGATCAAGAGGGACTATGTTTCACGCACTAGAGCTCTCCAAAGTGAAGATGCATTGGTGGGATCCCTATAAGGTGGATGATGTGTGAACTAAGAAATTCAGGAGGGTGAGGCTTGAATTGATTACATACAAACCCTTTTGAGGGGTTTGGGCAGTGGTAGTGCTAGGCACTGAGTACTAGGGTACGTCTTCACTACCCGCCGGATTGGTGGGTAGCAATCGATCTATCGGGGATCGATTTATCGTGTCTCATCTAGACGCGATAAATCGATCCCCAAACGTGCTCCCCGTCGACTCCGGAACTCCACCAGGGCGAGAGGTGGAAGCAGAGTCGACGGGGGAGCCACGGCCATCGATCCCACGCTGTGAGGACGGGAAGTAAGTCGATCTAAGATACGTCGACTTCAGCTACGCTATTCTCGTAGATAAAGTTGCGTATCTTAGATTGATTCTCTCTCTTCCCCCCACACCCCCCCCAGTGTAGACCAGCCCATAGACTGCCGTGCAGAGGATCTGGCTGTTGAACTTCTAGCCATCTATGTGGATAAACAGAAGACCTCCCTTTTCTAGGGCTGTCAGTTCAGGGGTGCTAAATGGTAAATTCATATGCAAATGTAAAGACTTCTGAAACTCCTCCTCTTCCAGGATTCAAACAAAGGACCACTATTGCCCTGTAGGTCTGCACGAAGCTTCTTGCACTAAAAGTTCCAAATGTTCATTCTTACTTCTCCCCTCTCCACCCATAGGAGGCATGTGTCCTTTCCGACACATCAGTGGAGAAAAGACAGTTGTTTGCAAACACTGGCTCCGAGGGCTGTGCAAGAAGGGAGACCAGTGTGAGTTCCTTCATGAGTATGACATGACCAAGATGCCTGAGTGTTATTTCTACTCCAAATTTGGTAAGGGGTGTTGTAGTTTCTCATTGACTTCACTTGCTAGAGTGGGAATATGATTGGCAAAGAGGACCCTGGTATATACCTGTCATCTCTGCTTCATCTGCTCTCTCTACCCTTCTATGTCTGATACTGATGCTTGTTAAATTGTAATTTATGAGCTCTGATCAGATCTGTTTAGTTCCACATTGTATTTTACCCCCTTAACTCTTCGCACATTTAAAGTTTTGTCTCATTGTCCCTAACTTGAACTCTTTGACCCATGACTTTAATGGGTTTTGTACCTGTTATGCTGATTTGGATCAGAGTTGATTTGGATGAATAGGTGGTCTCTACATGAATTAATTTTTCAGCAGATGATGAGTGACAGGAGGCTCAAGGATCCAAAAATTGAATGCCTCAGTCTTTCAGCTCTGGAGACCTGGGCTAAATTAAATTAACATATTGAGGCAACTTGTTAGAAAATTATAGTCCTGTAGGTTTCCTTGGATCAAGGTTAGCATGTAATTTGTAGTTTCGCCACACTTTTGCTGCATTAAATGTTTAGTTTTGCTGTAATTGCTTCCGTTTCCAGTATACTTTATTTTTAAATGCACATCTAAATAACCCAATCTAGCAAAATCTTACTCACCTGCAGTGAGTATTTGTTGTTGTTGGTAAAGGGCAGGCAAATATATTTTGTGCCTGGATTTAGAAATATTCATGTCAGTTTTGCTGGGACTAGATGACCTAGGAATTGTTTTGGGAGGGGATTTTACCTCACACATGCTCTGTTTCCTAAAGTGTGTGTTTGGCTTTGGTACAGGAGAGTGCAGTAACAAAGAATGTCCGTTCTTGCACATTGACCCGGAGTCTAAGATCAAAGACTGCCCCTGGTATGACAGAGGCTTCTGTAAACACGGTATGTATGGTGCATAGGTGCTGCTTTTGTGACTATAAAAATGAGGCTAATGTAATCCACCTCCCATATGTGCTACTGGTAGGTGCTGGGGTATGTGTGTAATATATGTGATCTATGAAGTTTTATGTTGTAGGTCCCCTCTGCAGACACAGACACACTCGAAGAGTCATTTGTGTGAATTACCTGGTGGGATTTTGTCCGGAGGGGCCCGCTTGTAAATTCATGCAGTGAGTATGTTCTAGGGTCTTTTCTGTCATCCGTAGTTTCCTCTCTGATCAGTTACCCATCAGGTCTATCTTACCTATATTGCACCCATCAGTGTAGAACATTTGCAGCACTGATGCAATAACTGTACTGTACCACACATCTGAAGTTTTGTTCATATTTGAGTTTACCTCTTAAAAGTGAAAAGAATTTGTAGTCAGGATGATTAAAAGAGATTGGGCAAATCACACCAATGTTCCCCAAGAAGACATTGAAAATGTCAGTCAATGCTTACATGGTCAATACAACTTGTACAAAGCAATTTAATTAATTACAGTTGATCTGATCCTCTTAACTCTAGACACATTATTCCAACGCTTTCAGCTACACAACTGTTTTATTTCATAGTATATTTTTTTTTAATCCTTGCATATGAGTAGTTCATTCAGTGGCCAAAATTGGTATGGACATTTACTATATTGCATTGCATTTTCCAAATATCAGATTAAAGTGGCTGTTTAGATATTTACACACACACAACTCTGGGACATCAAACAAAGGTTGTGAGGACAACTGCAGATTCGATGAGTATATATCCCAGAATGCTTCACAGCTGCATACAGAAATACTCTTTACTGTCTCAGTACCTCCCCAACCACTTTAGTTTATAAAGGCTAAGCAGCAGAACGCAGGAGAGAAGGTCCACTTGTTGTGAAGCACAGTTTAAATAACTAAAGGTTTGCTTTGCTCTCTGGACCGTTATTTGTCTCTTAAGGAATTAGTTCAGTGCTGTGCTGGTAGTATATGCCAATTTCTGGTTTGAGTTTCAATTCTCTATATGTGTCTTTTCTCTTTGTGTGTTTATAAACCAGTCCTCGATTTGAACTGCCTATGGGAACCACAGAGCAACCACCACTGCCTCAGCCGACACAACCACAGCAAAAGGTACACGACTTCCCTGCCTCTCCCAGAAACAACACATTCGAAGCACAGCTCAGATAGATAAACAAAGTTGACTCTCTTTTTAAAGAGGGCATGTGGTTAGAACAGGAACGAGCCATCAGGACTCTTATCCTACTCATCGTGTCTTGGGAAAACATCTGTAAAATGGGGATAATCCTTTCCTATTTCAGAGCCCTATTGAAACTTGACCAAAAGTTTTTAAAAAACTTTGAGATCATTGGAGGAAATCCACCATAAAAATGCAAAGTATTATCCTTTTCCTCTCCTCTCTTACTCCTGGCATTGATCACAGTTGCTGCCTCCTTCATTCTGGGGTTGTTTTTTTTTCTTCTAACTGAACCCCTGATTTCCCTCTTCCACAGTCACCATTCTGCTGCTGCCACCTTCCTTCAGCTGAGAGGGCAAATGCATGGCCAGTAGTGACAGTTCTGTTCCGTGGACTGTCTGGAAGGTGGGCACTGTGTAAGCATTAAGCAGTGCACCTGAGCTCTGCTACACTGACAAGCACAAGTCCTAAGATCACTCGTATATTGCAGTGTAAGCCCTTGGTCACAGAGCACTACCATGTTACATAGTATATCATATACATCTGTGTTTTCTTTATTCCAAGCAACCATCTGCCAGATTTAAAAAAATAAATCTGCTTGACATCTGTCATGGAGCTCTAATGGACATATCTGGCAAGCTAGCCCAGCTCTGTAGATCTGTTTTGTGAGGGAAGTCTTGGTTGCTAGGTCAAGCCCTGTATGCCCTATTGTTTCTGAACTTTCATCTCTGGTGCTTGGGCTGGCAGATAAATTTTCCTATGAATTTATTTAGAAGGTTATCATTCAATGTGTGGGATGTTCTCTTCCCTCCCAGCAAAATAACAATCCGCCATTACAAAGGTCATCATCCTTGATCCAGTTAACGAGTCAGAACTCTTCTCCCAACCAGCAGAGGACCCCACAAGTCATCGGAGTTATGCAGTCTCAAAGCAACAATGTGGGGAACAGAGGTCCCCGGCCACTGGAGCAGGTCACCTGTTACAAGGTAACTCTCAGAGGGTGTTGGCATTTGAAAAATGCAAGGTAAAAGTCACCTAAACTGACTAGTGCATCCTTTGTGCTGCTAGTCACCTGTCACATTGCTTTTCAACTTGGTGCAGATTGCAGTAAAGGGAACAGGTGGCTGAGTTGCTGGGGCAGCAGGGCCTGTGAAGAAGCATTGACATTGTAAAGAAAAGTATTGAAATGTATGCACTGGTTATTAGACATGTATTTTGGATAGTGGGTGCAGCTTGGGATCAGGAAGTTAGTATTGCGCTATGGAGCCTGTGGGTTACCAGTTACCTAGTCTGTGGGTTGGCAATGACTGTCAGATGGCTCCTCGGTGGCCTGTATGAAATGGTTCAATGCACTTGATCCACTTGCTAATCACAGAAAACCCCACTAGTGGCAGTTAAAAGGACATTGTCAACCCGAAATTGAGCCAATTTCAAAAACCGTCTTAGAAGTAGTTTCAGATGTTACCCCTGCCCCTGAATGTTCCTCCTTGCATTTTCCTATTTTTAAAAAGGCTTCTCCCCTGTTGCTGTGTGAAAAACTCACCCAAACAGGGGAAAGTGACTATACACAGTCAAATCCAGAAAGGCTGAAGATGGTTCTGCCACAGCATGCGTAGTTCCTGCCAAACCGAGGAACAAGACATCAAACCCAAATTTCTCAGTTCGTGGTGCAGGCAGCTCCTCATTAAACCGAAACCTCAATTTCCATTAACATTTTGCAGAAACATCCCCACATGCTACTGTAGGTAGCAAAGGATCTTCTTAGCCACTCTTTTCAGTAAGTCGGACCAAGATGAGCACTAGCATTAATAATGAACCTAAACGGTTCTTTATTCAAAACTAAGTCTCTTAATAATCTAAACATACAACTAAGACTGTTTTTTGGACTCATTCCACCATTATCTTCTATAACTAGACATTTATTCTGGCTACATGATTATAAACATCCAAATCAGTTTAACTGAGAACCTCTAAGGCTCCAATTTAATGCAAGATTTGGGTTTCAGTGAAGGCAAAGGGCCTAAACCTACCCACTAAAGTTATCCTTGTGAGTCTTGCCCTTAACTTCCTTTGTAGCAGAAACTCTAATTGGGGCTAGTTGTATGTCATGGGGGGGGGGGGGGGGGGGGAAATGGGCAGGGGAGAAGTCATATGCTTCCAATGCTCTTTTATGACTAATCTATGCAACGCTGTTGCCTTTGTCAAAGGTAAAGCAGGAAAGCAGCACAAAAGAGGATATAGGGGCAGCAGCAGTTCTCTTCTCCCTCCCTCCTTCCCCGTTCTCTCTCTCACCACAGAGCTTCCCCACCAGGCACCGAGATTGTATGTTTAACAGGTTCTAACATTTTAGTCATTTTTTTATTGGAAAATAAAAGATATTTTGATTTCAATTAGTTACCCCATGACTCTTGTCATGCATTTGTTTGGTTTTATTATCAATGCGTGACTTTCCATTTTTCTGCAGCTGAAGCTTTGAAAAGTCACTACCCTACCCAAGGCTAAGCAGTTTCTCTGCATAGTCATCAATAAAAGAGTGCTATCAGGCTGGGATTTAAGGAAGTAATTCAAATAAATTGCACATCTGGAGAAAGTAGGAGGGTCAGACTACGATATGTCATGGCTTCACAGCTTAGAAAGCTGTTATAGAGCATAGGAAGCATCTTTTGTTCAGATTGAGTTTTACCCTTTTAGTCCAGGGTGGCTGACAAGGAGACTCATCTGAACGTTTATGTTCATCATACACATTGGTCAGAGCAGAGTCCTTGAGACTTCAGGTGCTGAAATATAGCAGGTAAAAAGCCCCTTTCTCTACAGCGGAGTAATGCAGTTAAATCTCCTCAGGGCTTTGAGTATCTCTATTGCAGCCCTTTCCCATTGGTAGTGCCAAGAACCCCAGTGTTCAGATGGAACCCGGGTCTTCAGGTTATAGTGGCAGGCAAGTTCTGGTCCTAACAGTCAAGTGGCCCCAAAAGGGTCTGTGGCAAGGATCTCATTTATGGTATAGCACAGAATGCATTAATTTGCTGAATATTTTCTCTCGTGTACAAATGGCATTGCTTCCAAACTAGAACTACTTGCCAGTTGATTTGTTAAAGGCAGTGTTGGGAAAAGCCACAATAACTCCTCCCTTTTTTCCTTCCTAGTGTGGTGAAAAAGGACATTACGCCAACAGATGCACCAAAGGACATCTGGCCTTTCTAAGCGGACAGTGAGACAGCATAGAGGGAGGAGAGTGCAAGGAGGTTCTTTACACTGGGGAAAGGTTTCCGCCTAGCACTATTTCTTGAACTATTGATCAGGTGTTTTGTTTTTTTTTTAAACGCCATTAGTGAAAGAACTGTGGCCAGAGGCTGGCTGCTGATAAACATTTTTGTAACTGTCCAATTTTTTATGTTTTAACTTTTTAAAATAGATCTTGGCCTCTGCCTTCTTTCACTGAGCCTAGCTGGGAGGTAGATCTAAAGGCAAATAGATGTGCAAATCCCCACCAACGCAACATTCAGCATAATACACATCTTGCTCCAGTGTGTTTCTGTAAAGGATAGCCTTTGGGAACCTCCAACCTTTCAGCAATCCTTGTTCAAGGAGGAAGACAGACTGGAAGAACTAGTACTTGAAATGCCTCCCACTTCAGTGATGGAGCTTGTCATGCAGCTCTTGAAAGGAGGCCCCATGTTCCCTTATTCAATCGGAGGTTTCTTAACCTGATGGCTCACATAACATGTGGTGTACCAAGATGTAAAGTATTTGTCCAACTGCAATAAAAGTTTGTATGCTTTGGCCGGAAGCATTTTCCCCTTTGCTGTTCTGCGGGGTGAGAAGTTGGTCCTTGTATGTGAAAACCACTTGTAGGGGAATGAACGTACATTTATGGTTTTAGCTGAAATCACAAAAGCATTGGCTGTAGAAGAGGCGCAGGTCTGTTCTCACCATGGCAACCCTGAACTCAGACCTGAAGTAGCTTTGAAGGTGTAACACTATATGGATACCAACAGATGAAGTTAGTTGGCATTCCCACAAGCAGTCAATTGCACAAGTATCTTCACAGGCTCTCGAAACAAATAATGGAACTATATATTCTTGAGATTGCTTTTAAATTGGACTCTGAGTGTTAGAGTATCCTCGTAGGAGCATGTTTTTCCAAGCCAAAACACCTTAATTTTGTAAGACTTTGGTCCTTTGAAATGATGACAAAGAGAATTTAAAAAAAAAAACAACCCATCTGTTGCATCTGGAATATGTGAGCCTTTTCTAGTCTCGAGCATCTATCTACATGTGCTTATCTGCCGTTGTTTTTTCCTTCCTCTTTTAAAGTTTTCTGTGAAACTTAGGTTGTGATTTTTCAGGAAAAGGGTAATGTATGCCTAGGAAGCGATAGGACCCTGTGTTGGTTTAAACGATTACACAGGACTGTTGATTTTAAAAAAAATTGTAGAAGAAGCTGTACTTACTGATACTCCTTTTAGTAAGTACACAGTGGGATATTCAGGCTTAAAAGTTAAAATTAAATCCACAGCTGTAAGTTGGCTGACTAGCATTGCTCATTCTGCATTTTTCAGAACACACACATCAAGACTTCTGTCCCTGAAGTCTATAAACAAGTGCCAAACCTGTGTTTGTGCTTCCAGCACAGGGCTGTTAGAGACTGTGCATCTCTAAGCAACTACCCCTGTCTACACTTAGTGAACTAAAGCTTATCTGCTTGAGAGTATGGTCAGCTGGTGGAAGCTTTTTCAAGCCAGACAGTAATTTCATCTTTATAATACTGCTGAACACAGAAGTGCCCCCTGCCATCCTCCAGCAAGACCTTTATTCTAACCAGGTTCTTAATAGGCAGTGGCCTCTGTACACCATTAACAGCTGTTATCAAACACTCTTATCACTGTTAGCTTTAGACAAACAGCCTCTTGTAATTCATCCATAAAGAACTGGCCCCTGCATCCTTCTGAACAGTAGCATCATTACTTACTGATGTGTTTTGTTAATGTAGGTGGTCCCGAGTCTATCGAAGCTGTGCTTCTTTAAGTGACAACCATGTACTCTCCCTTGCTTATTTAGACTTTCACCATCATGGTTGGAAGTGTCAGCTGGCAAACATGGCTTTGCTGCTGTAGAAGTTTCATTTCATCCCTCCCCACTTTATTTAAAAAATAAAACCCAATAGCTTTAGCATAGTTGCTTGTCCCTGGCATTTAGAATAATCTGTCACATTCCATTTTAAATGTAGGCTACTCATTTGCTTTCATTCTGCCTTTACCATCACTTGTGCAAGGGTTGTTCTACACACAAATCTAGGGACACCTTTTAGGACCAGTGGCAGGAGCTGCTTGGCAACATATTATTGAAGATAGTATGAGATCTTACTTAGTAAAACAGTACAGATTAAAAGTGGTGGAAGTGGCCTCTAGCAGAGAAATGTTGTTTTGTATGAGGCAACTATTATTATAGATTCATAGATTCTAGGACTGGAAGGGACCTCAAGAGGTCATCAAGTCCAATCCCCTGCCCGCATGGCAGGACCAAATACGGTCTAGACCATCCCTGATAGACATTTATCTAACCTACTCTTAAATATCTCCAGAGATGGAGATTCCACAACCTCCCTAGGCAATTTATTCCAGTGTTTAACCACCCTGACAGTTAGGAACTTTTTCCTAATGTCCAACCTAAAATATACAACTTGGAATGGATTTGAGGCAAACTGTGCCATAAGCAGATTCTTTTGAAAATAAGTGGCTAAACAAAGTTTAAAAAGCGCAGTAATAGGAGAAAATGTTTTTCCGGTACAGGACTAGTAGTACAAAAAAAATAGTATATAAGTACCTCGATAACACACCCGTTTTGCAATAGTGCAACTTTTAAGTTTCATATTGTTAACTATCAATAGTCCACGCAGAGTTAAGGCTCCACATTTCAACAACATGCTAAGTTTCCTAAAGAAAGCTACTTTAACAGGCATAACCAAGATGTTCCCTCATTTGATCAACTCCAACTAACTTGAGATGTGCAGAAGGGCTTAAATATCCAGAGTAAGCCACATGCAACATTTGTTACTTTGATCAATTTTCCAAAAAATTATCAGAACAATGACAATAAGATAAAGGGAGAAAAACATGGAGGAATGGAATTCTAATGACTATACATGCATATTCTTTTGACAGTAAGGGAAAAACCTTTTACAGATAAGTTACAAACAGAGAAGGCAAATAAACAATTTTGTACAAGAAAATTATGAGTTTTAGATATCTGTGGCTACTGTGAAGTGTCTGTTGGCATCTTAAACAATTGAATTCTCCTTTGCAACAGTAAGAATCCTGTTAAAACAAGTTCTGACCAGTAATATCTGCACCAATTTGGTTGAAGTGAAGGGATCATTAAAGTAGAGGTACCCCATACAGTGGTAATACTTCTCAGTAAAATAGTTAAAGATTAATCAGTCTTATCCTTAGTCATTTGCACTGCACATTAGACCAATTTATTATTAAATGGCGAAAGGCTTTCTAACCATCTTCATTGTACCTACCATATAGAGGGGAAAAAAGGCAAGAAGACGCACACAATTTTCAGCACCAGAAAGTGAAAGTCTCACAATAATAAGAATATTAGCTACATAAACCAACCAACCTTAAATGTACATATTTTATTGGTCATAGAATCTGCCTGGAATTATAACAGTACAGAATTCAGTGCGACTGGCTTATATGCCTTCATCGGGGAAAGTTGTTCCAGCAGCTGAATCCAGGTCCAGGGCTGCAACTTGCATTGCTGCAGTAAGTTAATGTTTCAATGATACTTCCTCCAACGATCATGCTCTGCATCATTTAAATTAAAACAAGTCAGTTTGCTGAAGTCATAAAGACCATTTTTAGTACTTAGGTATTTAAAGTACAGTCTAAGATTGCACTACACAGTAGGCAGTTCTTGACTACTGTTGGACAATAAAAGCAGCGAGATAATCTTTGTTCACCACTAGCACAAGTACTATTTTGTAAATTATTTAATTCCTAAATATTACCAAACAGCTAATTCATCTTCACAACTTCCGACAGGCAAGTATTATACCCATTTTCTACACAGGTTAAAATTATTAAGTGACGGTCACAAAACTGCAGAGGCAGGGTTAGAATTTAGCTCCCTACTCCTAGTCCCATGCTCAATCTGTTAGTATGTGTCTTGTCAGCATTTCTCCGATATATAAATAAGAAAGTTAAGCACTCTCTCTCACTTTGCTTCCTCTTCCAGGAACAGTTTTTGAAATCACCCCCCCACCCCCATAGTTCTACAGACTACACTAGTGTGCCCAACCATACAAAGTAAGGTTTTACTTACTCAAATGCTGATAGTTCCAAATGTAGCTGACAACAACATAACCAAAAAGCACCATAGAGATACCACCGATGCCCCCTTTCTTCACATTGATGTACTTATTAAAGTATCTGACATAACCTAAATAGGGGAGAGAGTTATCTTCTTAGGTTCAGTGTCAATTATACACTGTATACAGTTATACTTACAACTCAAAAGTCATTTTGTACAGCTACTTACTGTACCCCTTTCAACAGAAATTCAGATGAGAAAAAACACAAGAAAATCTCTAGAAAATAGCATCTATGATCTCCAAACATACTAATGCAGTGGTTCTCAACCTATTTATCATTGTGGGCCGCATCCAATATTACCTGTATGGCTCTGGGGATGTCACATGGGCCATAGCTGTGCACTGACTGGGCTACAGGTTGAGAACCACTGTACTAATGAAACACGTCTACCAGAAGACAACTCATGTTAAGAAAAATAGGATAGTATTAGCTTTAGACTCATGTATGGAACGGAATAAGAGTGACTCAGTATCTTGTTTCAAGCCAGATACTACTGAGACTTTCATGAGAGCAAAGTTGTTTCTCCAGTTATTCAATTTTTAAAAGAACTATGCGCTCTGTCTACCGAACTACAACTAGTCAAGAATACTTGAGCTCATTGGAAGCTTCACGTGTTTAAAGATATCTGAAGATGCATATGGCACCTACATAAACCATGAAGTTACAACAGAAGTACAGTCTTTAGAAATTGCTTAGTCCTTAGGGTTTTTGCAAAATTGTTACTGAATTTTATTAGACTTTGTACTATGTTAATCTCTACCAAAAACCTTGTTTCTTTCCAAACCATTGCCACCTAAAATTATACATTTTATTTGCCTCTTGTGATATGAAAAAAAAGTACTGATTGTTTATTTTAAGCACCTAAATTCAGGTCCCACACACTCATTTTAAGGAATAAGCAGGCCATTTTACTGACTTAAAACTTCTAAAAGATTTATTTATCTATATGTAAACTGAAAGCATATTAAACCTCTGAACAGGCTGACAAAGCTACCTTAATGAATTCAAACACATTCATAAGAACAGGACAATATACTATAAAAGGCAACATTTCTGTGCCTGTTTTAGGAACATAAGAATTGCCATATTGAATTACATCAGTGGGCCATCTAGTCTGGTATTCCGTCTGCATCAATGGCCAGTACCAGCTGCTTCAGAAGCAGCACCAAGCAATTATGGGATAACCCGTCCCCAAGGAAAACTTTCTGCCTAGCCCCTGCAATAGTTAGAGGTTGGCTTATGCGCCAAAGTTTCTTCCTCACAGGAAGGATGGTGACAGTATATTTAAATATGTGCATAGTGCTGGTCAGCCTCAGTAGGGGAAATGCTTCCACTTCCTTAATGAGGGGCAGCATTCCCCACCAAGGATAGGTCTACGCTTGCGGTGGCATGCAGGGTACAGAAGCTGCACACCCAGCTAGCACCGGTATAAACAACAACATAGACGATGAGGCACAGCGTTGGCAAGTAGGGTCGAGTACCCTACATGCCTGAACTCTAGTGTATATGCCCTACGTGGCGCTCTACAAGTCCAAGCAGTGCTGCTGCCACAGTGAAACTCCAGCAGCAGGCAAAGGCAGGAGCTGCCAGAGCCTTTCCTCACTGCCTCCCCCTTGCTAGAACTCTTTGTTGCCATGCGTATCTACACACTGCAGCGAGTGTGGATGCAGGCTGTTTTTCACCGTGATGGGTAGACAAGGTCGAAGTTTGAGAGGAGTGGGGGATGGGTGGGGCAAATTTAAATTTTATTAGAGAATATTTAAAAAGTAAACAATACAGAAAATTTGAAGCGTCAGTTATTGGTCATTGGGGGCAACATATAGAGTATAGGGGTATGTTGGTGTTTTGGGGTTGGGCAGCACACACAGTATATACAGACTGCAATGTCCCCAATGAGGGGTGGGTAACCGGTGGGCGGGATCAGGAAACAGTCGATAAGCGGTGAGGGTCTATCACCCATACGGGAAGTAGAGACAGTCATGGGTATAAGTAAGCGGGCTGGGTAATGGGGATGGGGTGACCCTCACGTGGCGGGATTCAGCTAGGTTTGGTGGGTTCAGGGGATAGAGTCCAGCAGGGGGTGCGTGTGGGTGCACTACCACTTAGTTCTCCCCAGTGAAGCCAGACATGGCCATTTAGGCCCAGATCCTGCAGTCGGCTCTGAGCAGGATCTGAGAACGTGTGCAAGGTTAGGATATGTGGAGAGGATCTAGAGGGCAGGGCAGCTCCACATCTGTCCTCGCCGTCACTAGCACTTGGCCTTACCCTTTACCAAGGCTACCTCCGCCGGCTCATGGGGCAGACTCACCTCTTCGCACAGCCCCAATCAGCCCGGAGGGGGTGAAATCCCGCATTGCAATCCAGCTGGGCAGCTGGCCCAGCTTCACGTCCAGGAGCCTGGTGTCTTTGAGAGGAACTGAGACACAGAGAAAGCCCGTCACTGCCCGTTTGTCGGGGAATAGCTGCAGCGCAGGGACACGGACAGCCCCCCCCACCCGCCGGGGGGACAGGCACGGAGAGAATCACATTGGAGGGGAGGGTATCCGAGAGGTGAGCAAGGGGATGGGCAGTGAAGGGGGCGCAGGGATCCTGGGGGTGTGGGGATGGGCATAGAGGGCACGGGGGCAGGGGAGGGCCAGGCACTGGAGGGAGGGAACCCTGGGGGCATGGGGTGGGCAGGACCGCGCCCGGGGCGTCCCTTTTGGGGGGAAGGGGTCACGCTGCGGAGGCCGGGCTAGGGCCAGAGGCGCCCCGCAGGCCCCAGACCGGGGGCTGGGCGGGAACCAGTCTCCGGTCACCTTGGAGCCCCCCGGGGCCGCACTCACCGAGCCGGTCCGCCATCTTGCAACTGCGCGGGGTGTCGGTGCGCAAGAGAGGAAGACGGGCAGAACGTGGCGCTGAGACTCACGGGAGGAAGGGCTCAGAAGCCGGAAGTGAGGCAGCCGTTGCCGGCGTGGGCGGGGCGCCATGATAGGGAGGGCGGGGTTGGCTGGCTCCGAGCCACGTGCGAGCAGGCCCTCCCCCTCGTGTCACGTGCATGGCGACACCCCCTCGTGTGAACAGCCCACCCACGTGTCACGTTCAAGGCGACACCCCCTCGTGTGAACAGACCACCCGCGTGTCATGTGCAAGAGACACCCCTGTGAACAGACCCCGGCGTGTCACCTCCCTTCCCGGGGCCCTGCACCCCACACACGGGGCCACTCTGTGCTCTCAGGGGCGGCCTTTATTTGATGCCTGACACTCAGCAGGACTTTACCCCAAATGTTACCCCGCCCGGTGTTGTGTCTGTGTGGGAACGGCTCCATTTTGCATTCAGGGTTGTCGTCCCCATCCCGGGACTCAATGCCTTGTATCAAACTGACATCACTTTTCATGAAAATATCCTGACCTAGGGATGCAAGATGAGGGAATCATGTGAAAATGTAGTGACTTGTGGTGACATATGATAACATCTTTGACCCGGGACCAAGCGGTATCATGCTGCACCGGAATGTCTGCACAGTGCATCTGTACATCATCCTGCAGAGAGGCACCATGAGGACTTCAGTGCTGAACTGATGCAATGCAATGATTTTTGTATGCAAATAAGATCAAGTCACATGCAATATCGCCTAGCATCTCAAGGCAAAGACATAGAAACATAGGAATTGCCAGACTGGATCAGACCCAAGGTCCATTCTAGTCCAATGTCCTGCTGCTGATAGCGGCCAATACCAGATGCTTCAGTGGAAGATGTAAGAACCCTGCACTAGGCAGATGTGGGAAACTCTGTCCCCCAAATTAAGGGCTTGTCTACACTTACCGGGGGATCGATGACCGATGCATCAGCTAAATCGACCAAAGATCACTCTCCTGTTGACCACTGTACTCCACCAGATCGAGAAGACTAGGGGGAGTCGACGGGAGAGCGTCTCCTGTTGACATCGCGTAGTGTTGGCCCCTGCGGTAAGTAGATCTAAGCTACGTCGATTTGAGTTACGCTAGTCACGTAACTCAAATTGCATAGCTTAGATCGAATTTCCCCTGTGGTATAGACAAGGCCCAAGTCTCATCATCATGGAACCTAACAGAGAATAGCTTAATACATGAGATTTAATATCCCTTCCAAAAGTTATCAAATATGATACAGTAGAACCTCAATTTTATGAACACCAATTTTATGAATAACCGGTTATATGAAAAATTTTTCCTGTGGGAGAAAAACAGTAATCACAAAATGAAAGTGATGCTGATGAAGACCAAGTCAACATCCCTTAACGTTCCAGTGCCTTTAGTGCATTAGAAATCACTTTGCAGTGTTTTGAAGGACAAAAAGAAAACAATGCAGCGCACCGTACTGCAACTTATGCACCATGCACCGTATCTTCTGTAATTTTGAGATGTTCTATTTTATTCATGTTTTGATCCTCCGTTAGTTTGTAAAATAAGAGGTCTATTATACCTCTGGATAGTCTTGTTATCCATGTAAAGGTCCAGACCCTTTTAGAATCCTGTTAAGTTTTTGGCTTCAATTACTTCCTGTGGCAATGAATTCTGTATCATGTCAGAACATCTTTGTTCATGAAAACATCACGTAGCAATGCACCATCATCACTTCATGTCTGGCCATCATCAAGGCACATGAGTGTTCCCAAGGAACAATGCAGTGTGAGGACACTGAATCCGAATGACATTATGTCATGTGAAAACATCACATGGGTTAGACCAGTGGTTCTCAATCTATTTACCATTGTGGGCCACATATGCAGCTCTCTATGTGTTATGTGGGCTGCATCCACACAATATATATACTACCTGTGTGGCCCTGAGGATGTCACATGGGCCAGAGCTGTGTGCTGATTGGGCTGCAAGTGGTTGAGAACCATTGTCCTGTCATGGGAGAATGTTACATGATGTCCAAAGGGCAGCGCCACATGATGAAGTTACATGAGATTGTCGCCACATCATATCAGAACTTTGCAGTGTAATAATGTTTCACAACCCTCCCAAAAGTTATTTGGTGTTTGCTAATGTCCTGCAAGTGACATTTCCAGGATGTGGGATCAGTGCAACAAAAAGAGGACGATCCTCGCACTGTCAGCTCAGATGATATCAGGAGTCTAAGGGCTGGAGAGGGAAAAACCCATAGAGCTCTTTCTCTTTTACCATTTCAGAGATACTAGAGAGTTGGAGGGGTTGATCTTTTTTTCTAGCTATGTTCCTCCAGTGTTTCTTAATGTTTCTGAAGCTGAGGACCCGCTACTTCCTTCCTCACCCAAAACAGTGTGCATCTAAAATATGTTAATTTTATTGCTGGAACAAGCCTGTCACTGCAGAACCTCCAAACTATTTCTGGACCCTTTCTGGGGTCATGGATTTTGGTTTGTAATTAGCATCTGCCTCTATCCTCCTACTCCTGTTTCTGTTCCCCACACGTCTGTGCTCTCGCCACATCCCCCTTCTGTCTCAGGATTGTATCTTACAGTGTGGTCTCCAATGCTGTGTATGCTCTGCTGTTAAATTACTTATAGGATGAAGGGGGTGAGTTAGGCCCCTAGCTTTTCCTATACTAGTGATTATGTGTCAAGTGAAAAATGAATCACGTGGTCCCATCTTAGTCCCTTTTGGGCTTTTTTTTTACATGTCAAAACCATCCCACCCTTCAGCACCACAGGCGAAAGCGGCCAAGGACTAGTACAGCAGTTAGTTGTAACTAAGAACTGCTATGCCATTGTATAGGCAGAAGCGTGTAAGGATAATTAGCATATTACCTGCAGGAGCTGTGCCTTGCTGTGATGAGTGCTATTTCCTCATTTCCATAAATATTAACAGAGCATCCAGATTTGTTTCATGTTTAATTTTCTTTGCCCATGAGTCACTATTGGGGTCCCTGGGCATGTGTGGGCTGGGCAGCAAGGAGATCTCTTTATGCAGAAGGGAGGGAGGGATTCTAAAAAACTAGATATTAAATGAATGATCATTTTAACAAGTAGAAAACCCCAGCAGGTGTCAGCCTTGCTTAGCAGAACTGTTCATCTAGAAATAATCTCTACATTAGCCCGACCTCTAGAGGTTTTAAAACGACATAATTCAAACTCATGAACTAAGCGTTGGGTTTTCTATGAAAGCAAAATGATACGGCAGGAAACAGAGACTAACTGTCCACCGGTGCCTCTGGAGCGCCAGAGAAGGCCCAAGTTTTGCTCCCACTTATTCTGATAATACTATTCTACAGTTTAATAGACTTTATCCTCAGGGGTTCTACATGTTCAGCTCATATTTTGCCTTAATCAGTTTCTTAACTTAGAAGCATGCTCTCTCCCTTAAATAAGAAAACGGATGGAATAGATTAATGCCAGTTATTTTCTTTTACTTATTAGTAGGAATCAGTATTAGTAAAATGTAATGTGCTCAGTCAGTTAAAGGAATTATTCCTCCCCAATTCTCTGTTAAATGAGTTAAAAATCCTTCTATTAAATTAAGTTTTATTTTATTATTGCACTTACCGGTAATGTTTTTTTATTGCAAAAGTGGCCCCTGACGAACTCTCATATGGCCTTTTTCTTGTATTGCTAGACTCTATAGGCTCCGTCCTGCTTCCCTTCCTGAGGCATGTAGTCCTGTTGTCTGAAATGGGACTATTCATGTGAGCAAGGATAATTTGCAGGGGGGAAATCTGTAGGGTCAGGTCCCTGTTCTCAAGCAGTTCCTTTCCTGTGGAAAAGTGCCTGGCACTGTGCAAAGAAGATAATGTCAGGCTGGTGGAAATTAGGGGTGGAATTGAAATCAGCTTTTCTTTTTTTAAGTCTCCAATACAGGTTCACTTAGACAGCAGTGATCTAACCCCTGATAAGAACTGTCCACCTTCTTTTAGACTAGAGTAAGAGTAGAGACAGTCGCTGATTAGGCCCAGAGCCTTAAATTAGGTTCCTAACTTCCATGGAAATCAGAGGTAGGTGCCTAAATAAGTTTTGAGGAGCTGAGTTTTAGTCTTTATACAACCTCAACCCTGAGCGGAGCACAATATTTAACTGATGTAAGTATGTGCAGTGGTTCTGTGACACATAATAGCCTACTGAAGTGCTACCCTGAGGCTTTCACTCATTTCTCCGGGGACCTCCTAAATGGTGGGAAGTTACTTCACAAGTAATCGCATGGAAACACCAGGGATTTCATCTTTCAAATATACAGAGTGTTTTGTAAAAGAATTCAGTGAATGCTATGGACATTGCCTAGGGAGGTTGTGGAATCTCCATCTCTGGAGATATTTAAGAGTAGGTTAGATAGATGTCTATCAGGGATGGTCTAGACAGTATTTGGTCCTGCCATGAGGGCAGGGGACTGGACTCAATGACCTCTCGAGGTCCCTTCCAGTCCTAGAATCTATGAATCTATGAATTTTTCTTTTTATGTAGCATCCTTGATTCACAGTATTACAGTATGCTTCATTGGGAAAGCCAATTGTAAGCTAAAGAGTAATGGCAGAGGCGGATTATGGTTTTGTGGAACCCTGGGCCAGAGCAAGTGGGGGCCCCTCCCGACCCCTTCCACCTGCAGTCCGCTCCTGCTGGGGAAATGAGGTCGGGGCGCAGGGGTTTGCCCCGCCCGGTGCTCCTGCCAGGGAGCGGGAGAAGCCCCGCAGGAGCGCCGGGTGGGCGGAGCAGATCGGGGCATGTCAGCGCCCATTTTTCCAGGGCCCCTGAATTGGCCAGGGCCCCTGGGCCTGGGCCTCATTGGCCCAGGGGCTAATCTGCCACTGAGTAAAGAAAGGTTTTATAGCCAGACGAATAAGAAGTAGTTTAAAATTAATGTTTGTACAGTGCCTAGCACAAAGGAGTCCTGGTCCTATGTGCTATGGTAATACAAATAATAATAATAACCTTCTTGTGCCTTGTAAAATATTTTGAGATTTTTGGATGATGAGCGCTACAGAATATTATTATTGTATTACTGATGTAGCAGAATGTTTGCATAAATCAAACCAATCCAAACTGTAAAGGGTCCACATACTTAGCTTTTATCAGACGGTAATGATACTTTGCATTCCTCTAGCTCCTTCCCTCTGAGGTCCTCAAAGCACTTTACAAACATTAATGAATTAAGGTAGGTAAGGGATATATGAGGACCCCTCCATCCATTGCTATAATGCAGCAGTTTAGCAACACATAGCAGCACTGCTTAGCAGTAAGGACAGGAAGTAAAGAAGACTGCCACAGCTAACTGAAACTGCAGAGAGAATTCAAGCAGGCAGATTGCAATTATCTGTATTGGAATTTGGTCAGGACACAAGGATTAATTTCCTACGCTAACAAAAAGTACTATGGGATCTTCAATGGCCAGGGTGATCAGACCCTCAGTTTTACATCATATCCAGAAGACTGTCCCCTCACCTAACACCTTAATGGACAATTGGTTTACCAATGACTACAGGGGAGGGTACCGCTTAACGAATTGCTAACACAACTCCCTAGAACAGGAAGATGTTACCTGCAGGTCTCCTAGCCAAGTAGTGATGCAACCCAATCCTACTTATCTTTTGAGATCTCGAGGCAACCACAGCAGATGATAGCTTGGCTGCAGGCATAGGGGTAAGGTTGGTGCACACAGGGCATGCAAAATATCAGCAGCCAGCACAACCTGCACTTCGCTATCATTAATGTTTCCTTAGAGTTGCTGCCCTGGCAAGCCCTCATATCCTGGGGCCTCTTCCTCTTCTCTCTTTTGGTCTGAGGCTCTTTGCCAGTTGGGGTTTTCCCTAAGATGAAAAGGAAGAAGAGGAAAATGGCAGCTGCAGAGACATTGGCTGTCTGGGTTGGGACGGGAAAGAGGAGGCCTGAGACATGACCTGTTAAGACAGAGATGAAGCAAGAAGGGAGGTTGAGACATTTTAGAGACTGGCCAAGCAGTCTCCTATCTCATAAGCACTTGCTGCTTCTCCATTGTCACGAAGTACAGTGGCTGGAGTAGCACAAGGCCTTTCTTCTGAAGATCTGGAGCTGGCAGGAGATGTTTTTGGGTTATGAGAACTGAAAAGGCTGAGCAGAGCTGAAAACGGGGGCTAGGTTCCACAAATGGGCATGCAGCTGCAGAACCTGAACCTGATGCAGACGGACTTCTGAATTTTCCAAGTTGGCTTTAGATTTGTAAGGTGCTCAGATATCCATGTTGGGCATGGTATAAGAATCCCAGTAGGTTAGCTGAGAGTGGATTGCAATATCATTATCCTAGCTTTGTTATTTACCAATCTTGACCAGTAAAGTATCTGGCCCTGGTGACTGGGTAACAAATGGCAGATGAAATTCAATGTTGCTAAATGCAAAGTAATGCGTATTGGAAAACACAATCCCAACTATACGTACAAAATGGTGGGATCTAAATTAGCTGTTACCACTCAAGAAAGAGATCATGGAGTCAGTGTGGATAGTTCTCCGAAAACATCCACTCAACGTGCAGCGGCCATCAAAAAAGCTAACAATGTCAGGGGCCATTAGGCAAGGGATTGATAATAAGACAGTAAATATCATAATGCCACTATATAAAGCTATGGTATGCCTACACCGTGAACACTGCATGCAGTTCTGGTTGCCCCATCTCAAAGATATATATTACGAATGGTAAAGGTACAGAGAAGGGCAACAAAAATGCTTAAGGGTATGGAACAGCTTCCGTGTATGGAAAGATTGAAAAGACTGGGACTATTCAGCTTGGAAAAGAGAGGACTAAAAGGGGATATGATAGAGATCTATAAAATCATGAACAGTGTGGAGAAATTAAATAAGGAAGTGTTATTTACTCCTTCACATAACAGAAGAACCAGGGGTCACCCAATGAAATTAATAGGCAGCAAGTTTAAAAACAAATAAAAGGAAATACTTCTTCACGCAACATACAGTCAACCTGTGGAACTCATTGCCAGGCGATGTTGTAAAGGACAAAACTGGGTTAAAAAAATTAGATAAGTTAATGGAGAATAGGTCCATCCATGGACCTAGGGATGGTCAGGGATGCAACCCCATTCTCTGGGTGTCCCTAAGCCTCTTACTGCCAGATGCTTGGATTGGACAACAGGGGATGGATCACTTGATAATTACTCTGTTCTGTTCATTCCCTTTGAAGTATCTGGCATTGGACACTGTTGGAAGACAGGATACTGGGCTAGATTGCCATTGTTTCTGACTCAGTATGGCCGTTCTTATGGCCCTGTTTTAACTAAGGTGCGGTAAAATGACTCCTGTGATGGATCTAGGTATGCATGACAGCGGATCAATCCCCTATGAACTGACTGAGCTAGTGTGATCTACAGTAGTTCACAGGACAGTTGACAACTAAGAGGTGCCCTTGTTCTTTGCTTGTGAATATATCTCATTTCAGATTTCTGTATATATAGCATTTTCTCGGATGCCAGCCTAAGGGACAATTATACATTAATAGCTACTTCTTTCAGAAGCAGCCAGCCCTGCTCCTGAGAAAGGGCTATTTTCAGGCAGCCCTGTTTCTGCGGAGCTGCTATTTTTAGTGACTTCTATTTCTGAGGGGAAGAAAGCCATTTTTTTATCTCTAAACCATGCCCCAGACCCATTGGCTGTCTCACATTTTACAATAAACGTTTCCTCTTTACATCTCAGTAGCCTAGGGAAAGTGGATCTCCAGCCATTACACAAAGCAACAATCCAAGCAAGGGCTAACTAGGCAGACAAAGGACTTGCGGGAGCTGGTCTGTGCACACGTACCTTTGATTCCTTTTCTAATAACAGGGAAATGTAACAGTTCCCTCCTGGAAAATGCAGGACTTTTGGATGCCTCATTTGGAAGTCCAATCTGCTATCTGGTTTCAATATCCCAAGAGTAATGATTTATCCAGTGCTTCAGGTTTTTGTGAATCAGTCCATCTGTCGGTGTGGTAATATGTGTTGTGCATGTGTGACGGGTCTCAGTCACAGCGGGGACACTGCCCTGCGGCCGGGTCTAGGAATTAGCTCTTGCCCACTCTGGAACCCTTTTCATCGATTGCTTGCACTGTTCCCCCATCTCTCTGTGTGACTTGGCCCTCCGGGCAGGTCACTATTTAATCCTCCCTTTCCAGAGTATCAAAGTCCCCCTAGACAAACTGTCTGCATGCTGTGTCAGGCAGTCTTCCGATCAAAGTGCAGGTCCAGTACCTCTTTCCCAGTGGCTGGTAGGGGAACCCGGATCCACCCACTACTCCGACCTCTAGCCCAGGGACCCTATGCTTAGCAACCGTCTACTCAATCTCCAGCCTTGTTGCTGTTTCCCTGGGCTCCTTCCTACCTCATTTCTCTATTTCCTGCCCCACTGTGGGTTTCCCAGCCCAAGCTTTCTCCACTCCCAGTGGCTTCTTCACCCCCTCAGCTTCTTGCCAAATGCTGTAATCCAGGGCAGGATCCCAGGGCTTACACCCCCCCCCTAAAACTCCTCCTTGTCCCTAGCCAGTTCCCTTTTTCCCTCAGCAGGTACTGCAGAACTCATCCCTGCTAGCGGGGCCGGCTCCAGCATTTCTGCCGCCCCAAGCAAAAAAAAAAAAAAAAAGCCGCGATCGGCGGCGGCAGTTCAGCGGCAGTTCCTTCGCTCCTAGAGGGAGTGAGGGACCTGCTGCCCCCGAATTGCCGCAGGTGCCGCCCCTCTCCCTTGGCCGCCCCAAGCACCTGCTTGTTAAGCTGGTGCCTGGAGCCGGCCCTGCCTGCTAGCCCCTCTTGTGCTCAACTTCCTGATTTTGTACAAGCCCAGCCTGCCTTTGCCCAGCCGGGCTTCACCTTCAATTAGGCTTTATCAGGCCCTGACTCTCCTTCCGGTGCAGCCTATAAAGTTAATTGGCCCTTTTTAACCTGCTCAGGCCTTGGCAATGACACTGTGTAAATGATTCAAGGCAACAAACGTCCCAGCTTTATGGTCATTAACCTATTGCACGTACCAGGGCCGGCTCCAAGCACCAGCTTAACAAGCAGGTGGTTGGGGCGGCCAAGGGAGAGGGGCGGCACCTGCGGCAATTCGGGGGCGGCAGGTCCCTCACGCCCTGTAGGAGCGAAGGACCTGCCGCCAAACTGCCGCCACCAATCGCGGCTTTTTTTTTTTTTTTCAATTGCCGCCGCCGATTGCAATCGCGGCTTTTTTTTTTTTTTTTTTTGGCTTGGGGCGGCAGAAATGCTGGAGCCGGCCCTGGCACGTACACATCCGGCTGAGATTGGAACTCAGAATCTGCAGCTCTAAGGTACAGTTTCCCCTCTATGGAAGATAAAAGAGCCTCCATTAATGCAGAAGAAGCTGGATCTCACTAATATGATCCTGATCCTATTGAAGTTAATGGGAGTTTGTCATTGACTTAAATGGGTGGACGGGTCCAGCACAATGCAGTATTGTCTTGCGCCACCACCCTCAAAGGGCTATATGAGGGATGAGTTTATAGTAATATACCAGGAATACTTCTTTCCTATTAGCAGAACTAGCTCTAAGCTGGCGGCCAGATACGAGAGTGAAGCAACTCTCGTCAGAGGGAAGAAGTGCTAAGCTTGTCTCAGCTGGAAGTAGCTAGTGTTATAGCTCGTGACTGCTCCTGGACACTCCAGGCAGATTGCAACAGCAGTGTGGCTGAATGTAGCCGACTTGGGTGACAGCAGCATCAATGGAGAACTAGACCATAAAAGAACCCCGGGAGCTGCTCTTTTAGTTTACAGGCTAGATGCCAGGCATTCTGGAGGCAAAACTAGCAAGTTTGAATTCCTTGGCCGCCTCCGGATGTTGTGCCTATGGGAATCACTACAGATTGGTGCCCAACCAGTTGGTGAACATCAGATACTCTGTCTCCTGCTGGAGGCCATCGCGAGAGAAGGAAGTATGTGCTGATTTGTGGTGCATGGGCGACACCGCCTTCTACCAGAAAATAGGAGAATTGATCATAATACTGAACTCACAGAGTTTGTCCTTTAAATGGCCTGATAGAGGACAGACTTTGAGGCGACTCTTGTCCTGAGTTCAAATCTGTTGCATTCTTTCAATGTCGTTTTTTATACAGTTCAGCCACACCACCCAGCCAGCTGATCTTTTTCTTTCTCCCGTGTACTGCCCCTTCCCAGAGTCTGACAAGGGTTTCATGGAGATTTAGATGCTGCCATTCAGAGCAAGACAGTAAGTCAGTCCCATTTGCGCTGCAGCATCTCATTCACTCTGGGCGTGTTGTTATTTACAGTGTTATTGTGGGCAGGACAAGAAGATCATTTCTATCGGAGCTGGATTTGCTGCTTGTAGTGGGATGCTCCTGATTTTAAGAGAACGGAACCAAAATATCACTATAAATCATCATTCCACTGGAAAACTGCTCCAAGCCTCCTAAGCAGTGAGACGCATCCCCTCTGGCCATATGGAAATGTGAACAAGCAGCTCTAAGCGAGTATCTAACACACACAGGGGTTACCACTGGCACTGCTAGGGTGACCAGATGTCCCGATTGTATAGGGACAGTCCCGATTTTGGAGTCTTTTTCTTATATAGGCACCTATTACCCCCCACCCCATCCCGATTTTTTACACTTGCTATCTGGTCATCCTAGGCCCTGCTGATGCATCCGAGTTATGCTTCCTCATCAGCATAAGGGTTTTCATAGCCAGACAAAAGGCAAAACAAATCCCCAGCAAATCCCATAAAGGGAGACGGCTGGAAGAGGTTTCCTTAGCACGCAGGAATGATACAGGCAGGGAAGTCCCTTTTCTTCCGGAATTATTACTTAATATATTGAGGTTCATGCTACCATAAAGCCCCACTAATCAGGGTGCAACGGGGAAGGAGCTTGTTGCAGAGTAGACAAATGGCCCTGGAAAATGTGCTGTTGAAATGGCATGAGGAAGCTCTCAAAGTCCTTCCAACAGGGGGTGCTGTGATAATCAGGCCAGAGCATTCTGTTGCCATGACAGCAGAGGGCGTCCATTGTGTGGCAACAGCCCAGAGCTGCCATTCCACCCCAGGGGCACGAGGGAAGCTGGCTGGAGAGCTGTGTAATACCAGCAAGCGGGAGGGAGGAGCAACGTGGCTGGGTGAAGAGAAACACAGTATGCCCATATAGAAATAGAATAAGAAAGGACAGGACGGGGGTGGCACTGTGCTAGCATGTCACATCTGTACTTAAGCACGGCTATTGATAGCACCATTTCCCTGAGCCATGTGGGCAAACATTTTTTTCTCGTTGTGACTACTGCGTTATATGTACTAGAGGCTATTTAGCAGGTAAGTCTCTAGCACCCCTTAAATACCACAAGGGTTTGCACTAATGATCCTGTGGTCATTCAGGTGCTGATCTGGTCTTTGGTGCAAATTAAAGGATGCCCTGATTTGCAGGCAGTTCTGACAGCCCCTTTTTCTGAGCCAGACAATCCACACATTCAGCAGGAGGGGACTTGGCGTAAAAGCCTCTCCAGCAGCTCTATGCCACCTGCGGATTGTCCTGCAAAGGGGCATCTTCCATCAGCCGGGGAAGCCAGCTTCAGAACAGGTTGGCAGTATAGACACGATTAAAGAGAAAGAAGCTGGGGAGGGGAACTCATCGTATGTGGTGCAGAAAATCAGAGCAATGGGAAGCAAAGGAGACATTAGAGGACATAATTGCTGCAATTGATGTTTGAGATGTGTAACAGATGAATGGAAATTTCCTGGATCTCAATGGGCTTGTAAGCCAATGAAAGGGAGAACACATTTATCTCTTAGCTTTGATCCTTGAAACCCCTCCAGGGGAGCCTTCTAAATAAAGACACAGACATCACTAGATTTCCCTCAGCAGGATTTTACAATCTAAATGCAGCAAGAGAAGTGGGCAGCTTTTGCTTCTGGCCCGGGCCATAGTGGATGCAAAGATGGCACCCCCCTGCCAGACCCTCTTGGCTGAAGGCACCATTTGTTCAGAGCAGTCTCTCTGCTGACCCTGGGAAGATGTGGACGGAAGAGTTTCCCTGAATAGGAAGGGCAGAGAAAGGTGCTTGCTTCCTGGCCATAGTGGGGACGAGGCATGGCAGGTTGCATCAGCTCAGCTGAAGCCTAGGGAAGTGTTGTGCAGGAGGTCAGACTAGGTGATCACAATGGTCCATTCTGGAATCCATGAATTTATGAAGTGCGGAGAGACCCGTCTTCCCAACCACTGCAAGCTGGGGCTTGCATCAGTCCTGGGCCATGCGCTATGCCTACAGCATTGATAGACCTGACTGGTATTAAATAAAACTTTGTCACGTTTTTAAGCCTGGTCTAAAGAGGTTCTCAACTGTGAGTAGAGCAATGTTGGGTTTTTTTACAGAGTAAGAATTCCCTAACTCCAGGAAAAGCCAGGACTCATTGGCGGCCTTTCTAAGGCCTGACCGCCTTTGTATTCTGGGCTCAGGCAAAGAACAGTATATGAAGCATGAGTGAGTCTCGGCTGTTTCTATCAGAATGGGAGCTCATTATTTGGCACTTTCTCCTTTTACTGCTTTGCTGCTGAAAGGAGGAAAGAAATGAGAGAGAAATCTGGGAACTGAAGGGTAATTTACAGCTCATGAAAGAGCAGATCAAATTAATTAGCTGTCTGAGGGTCCACTCTGAACTGTGCTACAGTGCTCACGCTGGCTTTTCTGTATCACATGTTCGGTCTGTGCTCTGCTTCTGAGATTAGATGTGCTTGGAGATAAGGCCGTAATTTTAAAAGAAGTTAAGTGCCCGATGAGGGATGCAAAATGTGTATGCAATTGAATGCCTAATTTGTGTGCAAAATCGACATGATTGGCTATTCAAATCAGGTAATCACATGCTTAGAAGGCTACTTATGGCGCTACCTGTTACTAGTCACAGTAACTGCATGTACATTAGGTGTGCAATCACCCATATAATTGCACATCTAACATCTTTGAATATCGGGGCCTAATCCAATTCCTAATACTCATCCTTTTTCCTCTGGCTCAGCCCACATTAATACTTGTCATCACCATGAATAAAATGGTTTTCAAACATGACATCATAAAGGTCCATCTACAACAGCAAATCAAGCCTGTTGTGGAATTGCACAGCCCAGTAGCACTTCGGGGTCCTGTTATTAGCCACCTTGGTCCTTCCGGTGGAGATGGGAACAAACAGTGTTTTTATCAAGTAACAGAGGGTCCTGTGGCACCTTTGAGACTAACAGAAGTATTGGGAGCATAAGCTTTCATGGGTAAGAACCTCACTTCATGTTGGTTTTTATCATGTTTCAGCCTGTTCCACCTAGCCTAGGAACCCTACCTGGAGAAAGAACTTCACAGTCAGAAATGTCCTCAAATGTGTTCTTTTTTGTGTGCATATTTAAAAAAACCTGATTTCCATCTGAGAACTATTTGTCCTGATTCTGAGCTTCTGCAGTTTAATTTAGTCAGCAGATGCCATCTGAATGTTAATGCCTTCTTAATTCTCACCTACATGCTTTTATTCTTATTAATTTGGTATCTGGGGCTTTAATATTCCTTTTTCCCCCTATTCTGATCAGTTGAAATCATTTGATGGCAGTATTTCCGTAGCACTTGCACTGTGTGATGTATAATTATGCATAGCAGCGATATGTATGCAGTGTATCCTGCTTGTCCATTGTACTGTGTGTGAACATGAATGATGCGATGTGTTAGGTGATTTCAAGTGAAGGTTTACTGATCCCTGATGGGAATAACCAAAGAGGGAAGAGAGAGTCTGAAGATCATTTGCCTTCCCCCGCCCCATCATTCTGATGCCAGATCTCTTCACTGAGGTTTCCTGGTAAACTGGAAAGCCAAGAGAGCAGAGTGATATTGTAGTGGTATGTAGACTGCAGGCACAGGTACTGTGGCTTTGGTGTAGTCAGCTTTCCCTAACCAACACATATGTTAGTAAGTCACGTGTCACATGCTGCTCATGTCCGATATGTAGTAATAATATATATTGCCTTTCCTCCTGAAGGAACCCAAAGTGACCATATACGTATTGTATTATAGGTGGGGTTGGTAGCACCACCTATTATTAAGATTGTCTGACTCTTCCTATTACCAGATCTTTTTAAAGTTGTTTATAACTTTGACAAACTTTAACCATTTGGGGTGAAATAGACTCATAGACTTTAAGGTCAGAAGGGACCATCGTGATCATCTAACCTGACCTCCTGCATACTGCAGGCCACAGAAACTCACCCACCCACTCCTGTGATAGACCCTTAACCTCTGGCTGAGTGACTGAAGTCCTCAAATCATGGTTTAAAGACTTTAAGTTACAGAGAATTCACCATTTACACTAGTTTAAACCTGCAAGTGACCCAGCCCCCATGCTTCAGACGAAGGTGAAAACCCCCCAGGGTTTCTGCCAATCTGACCCAGGGGAAAATTCCCTTCTGACCCCAAATATGATGATCAGTTAGATCCTGAGCATGTGGGCAAGACACGCCAGGCAGATACCTGGGAAAGAATTCCCAATAGTAACTCGGAGCCCTCCCTATTTAGTGTCCTGTCTCCAATAATTGGGGATTTTTGCTACTGTCAGTCGCTGATGGGCCACATGCCATCACTGGCAGTCCCATCATCCCCTCCCCTCCATAAATTTATCAAGCCCAGTCTTGAAGCCCGTTAGGATTTTTGCCTCCACTGCTCCCCTGGGGAGGCTGTTCCAGAACTTCACTCCTCTGATGGTCAGAAACCTCCACCTAATTTCGAGCCTAAACTTGTTGATGGCCAGTTTATAGCCATTTGTTCTCTATAGCTATGGTGGGTATCTGTCTCAGCCTGAATGTTTTT
This sequence comes from Trachemys scripta elegans, assembly GCF_013100865.1. Classification (NCBI taxonomy): domain Eukaryota; kingdom Metazoa; phylum Chordata; order Testudines; family Emydidae; genus Trachemys; species Trachemys scripta. Next base: position 8,452,560 of record NC_048307.1, on the reverse strand, counting down.
GCAACAGTTCAGCCAAAATCACTCAGATATTTCCAAGGATGAGGCTAGGACAAGATATTTTCTTTTTGCGCATATTAAAAAATCCTGGTGGCCTTTTCTTTGAAAAACTCTTTGGAGCAGGGACTTGAAAATTGGCAGGGGGTGACTGACCTTTACAGATAGAGATAGGGAGATACACAGCTTCATCCTCCACTGAAATAATGCAATAATGCAGCCACCTCTGAGGTGGGGCTTATTCAACGGTGCACAGCAACCCTGTGAATAATATTTCCTTCATATAAAACTATTAGAGGAATTTTAGGTAGGCAGAATCTAATCATTTCTTGTTCTGGACTTAGGCCAAGACAGAGACTAGACTGGACTCTTTAATGACCACCAGTGCTCAGGACCTTTGTAGGCACGTGCCATTCTTTGGGATGAGATATAAAACTAGTATTCGGTTGGGGCATTCGATACAGACTGAGAGGAGAGTGCCACCTATTGAATCCTCGACATCACTTTCTGAAGCCCCCAGAGTTTTCTTCTGAGGTCTCCCACACACATGCAAACTGAGACGGGTCACCAGCAGAGCCCAAGGTAGCCAGACTAGAAGTTTCTAGGGTATTTGTAATATGGCACTTTTGTCATAGATGTTTCGCATGTATCTTGTCATGCACAGTTGTGTAAAACAAGGGGAGTCTCTTTGGGCGTGTCATGGCCAAAAGAAACAGGAATGATGACCCAAGAAATTGCTGACTCCTATTTTTGGCTGGGAACTGCAGTTGGTCTGCACTTTTGTTTTGATTGCAGGCCCGATAACGTGCCCTTGGAGACCCGCACTGGGAATGTTACATACGAAAGGAGGCTTCATTCAGGGCCAAAAGCAACACCAAGTTAGAGAATGAAGGAGAAAATGGCCATTTTCTGAACACAGCCACATATTTGTGCTGCAAAGAAAGAGGGGGAAAAAATGCCCAGGTCCCAGACTCCAGTCTCGCAACCTTTGGAGTTCACACCCCGCTTGCAGGAGGGAGAAGGAGAACATATACCTTGAGTCACCCTCTAGCTGGCTAGTGAGATACAACATTAACTGAATTCCAAAGCAAGTACTCCAGCCTGGAGGACAGTCAGGATGACACGAGTCCTTAGACAAGGAAGCGAATGACATTTATATACTGGCCTTTTAGACCAGATGCATCTGGATCCCCTACTGATCGAATCCCTTTATGTCAAGACTGGGTTCCCACTTTTAGAAACCCGTCAGCTAGCGTGGTTTGAGGCTGGAAGCAGCAAGGTCTTATCATAGCTGTTAGAGCCAGGCTGAGATTGGGGGGGGGGGGGGGGGGAAGCGCGCCAAGGGGGGGGGGGGGGGGGGGGGGGGGGGGGGGGGGGGAGGAAGCTCTCCAAAGGGGAAGGGAGAGGAGGGAAGGGAAAGGAAGAGAGAGAAAGAAAGACATGTACAATGACTTGAAATTCGCCATCCTTGTCTTTAACACATTTAAAGCCACATTTTCATAAGCAGTAGCTACATTTGCACACCGGTGACCTAAACCTGGCTTTGCACCCTCAAGCTATCTAATTTTTCCTGAGCAAATCTAAGCATATGGGCATGCAAACATGCCATCTCCTAATGCAGCAGGCTCCAAAATATGGGGAAACCAATACAGAGGCCAAGTTAAATCCCTTTTTGAGACGTGAGCCAGTTCTCGCAACTTCTTTAGGGAAGGGAATACATCCCTGGAGCCTCCCCAGGAACCCCACTTTTTGGGGAAGATGATATTCTCAAGGGCTCATGCTTTCCCCCTAAATGTTATATGAAGATATCAGCAGACCAGAGCTGGAGTCTCTTTTGGATGCCTTGTGTTACTTTCAGTGGATCTGTTTGGTTCTGTAGAAAGTTACGAGTGTATGTGGTTGTCTTTTAATGCAGTGAAGGGTTTGAAAGTGAATGCATTTGTTCGCAGGGCAGCGTCCCCTGGAAAGCGGGGATACCTGAACCACATATGCCAATTAGATATTTGTTTGTGCAAATTAGAAAACAATGATCTTTCTGTATTTTGGTCAGCTTCCAAATTCAAATTTCAGCCCTTTATTTCTATGGCGTGGGGACTGCAGCTGATATTGTTTATCACAAAAGATGCTGATTGCCATGGTATCTGGACCCCATCGCAACATAAACCAATTTCAGTCACTTACCATACCCGGTAGGTAAGCTGATTCTGCCATAAACCAACTCCCGCTTTGACTGACCTGCTAGAAGGAGCAAGTTCCAGAACCCTGGTCTCTCTACGGGACGCCCAGCTACCCAGCCCGTGAAGTTCAGCGCCATCAAGAGACAACAGCTTTCTGGCTGATGGCAGCTGCTGCACGAGACATCAGAAACTGGTTATAACGCTAGAGGGGGTAAACAAGAGCTAGCTGAATAATTCATTACCCCTGTGAGGTAGGGAGTATGTGGTGTTATCCTCATTCTCTAACTGGAGCACAGAGAGGTTGAGAGACTGGTCCAAGGCCACAGAGAGAATCAGTGTCGGAGCGAGGATTCGAACCCCGGAGATTTTGGTTACTCGGTCCTGTGCTCAGACAACTAGATCACATCGGCCTCTCTCTTTGAAAACCACGCTCTATATCAGGGATCATTATTCGAGCTGGTCACATTATTCATTGTGCATAGCTTTAGATGTGAATTTGGCCCTTTCCTCTGTTTGTGAATGGTTCATGACTCAATTTGTATTTTATGTACAGGCTCATCAGATACCTTGGACGAACAGTTATCCGAGTGTCCGTTCATGAGCTGTTCTTGCCGACTATTTGCTATGGGTGGCATGTGCCTGGTCATCTTGGTCACATGATATTGCTTCCGCTGCTGGATGGGATGAATGCAACTTTTTAAACAGGAAAATAGCCAGTTTCATATTGCCAGTATGAATTTGCAGACCAAGAATCATTTCCCGCTAAAATGCATTAAACTCTTGGGACTTATGAATGTTTTAATGAAATCTCGGCAGCCATCCGAATACTCACAAAAATATGTATTCCTTGTTATTGTTGTTATTTGCATATCACTGCACCGAGGAGCCCCAGTTATGGACCAGGGTCCCATTACGCTAGGTGCTGTACAAACACAGAACAAAAAGACAGTTCCTGCTCCAAGGAGCTCACAGTCCTAATATGAGTGCAAGGGTATCAATGAGCTGAACATAATACTGTTATTTATTTTTGTCTGATTCATGCAGCTCTAATGCAGACATAAGAAGAAAATAATAGAAAGAGGCTGAACAGGAAGAGGTAAGTGCTTGAGTTAAATATTTGAGGTGATGTCTGGACAGTAGGAAAGAGAAATTCCTTCCTACACAAAGAACATGAGAACTACCAACTCTCAGACCAATGGTCCATCTAGCAGCCCAAGATCCTATCTTTGACAGCAGCCAGTACCAGAGCTTCTGGGGAAGTGTACAGAACAGGGCAATTTTGGAAAGATCCACCCCTGTCGTCCCCTCTTGGCAGTCAGTGGTTTAGGGTTGTCCTGAGCATTGGGCTACAACCCTGACCATCCTGACTAATAGCCATTGATGGACCTGTCCTCCATGATCTTATCTAGTTCTTTTTTGAACCCAGTTATACTTTTGGCCTTTACAACGTCCCATGGCAATGAGTTCCACAAGTTAATTGTGCATTGTGTGAAAAAGTATTTCCTCCTCTTGTTTGTATTAAACCTGCTGCCTGTTAATTTAATCGGGTGACCGAGGGATTTATATAGTGGCTTTATAATATTTTCTGTCTTATTTTCTATCCCTTTCCTAATAGTTCCTAACATTCTGTTGGCCTTTTTGACCACTACTGCATATTGAGCTGAAGTTTTCAGAGAACTATCTACAATAATTTCAACATCTCTTTCTTGAGTGGTGACAGCTAATTTAGAACCTATCATTATATATGTATAGATGAGATTATTTTTTTTAATGTGCATTGCTTTGGACTTATCAATGTAGAATTTCATCTGCCATTTTGTTGCCCAGTTACCCAGTTTTGTGAGATCCTCCTGTAACTTTTTGCAGTCAGCTTTGGACTTAGCGACCGTGAATAATTTTGTATCATCTACAGACTTTGCCATTTCACTGTTCTCTCCCTTTTCCAGTCATTAATGCATATGTTGAACAGCACAGGTCCCAGTACAGAGCCTTGGGGGATCCTGCTGTATACCTCTCTCCATGGTGAAAATTGATCATTTATTCCTACCCTTTGCTTCCTGCCTTTTAACCAATCCATGAGAGGACCTTCCCTCCTATCCCATGGCTACTTAGTTTCCTTAAAAGCCATTGGTAAGGGATCTTGTCAAAGGCTTTTTGAAAATCCAAGTACACTATATCCACTGGTTCACATATTTGTTGACACTCTCAAAGAATTCTAAGAAAATCCATGTTGATTCTTCTCCAACAAATGTTGTTCATCTACGAGTCTGATAATTCTGTTCTTTACTCTAGTTTCTACCAGTTTTAATGGTACTGAAGTTAGGCTTACTAGCTTGTAATTGCCAGGACTGCCTCTGGAGTCCTTTTTAAAAATCAGCGTTACATGAACTACCTTCCAGTCCTCTAGTACAGAAGTTTGTTTCAGCCCTAGGTTACATACCAAATTTAATAGTTCTGCAATTTCATATTTGAATTCCTTCCGAACTCTTGGGTGAAAATTATTTGGTCCTGGTGACTTACTAGTATTTAATTTAACAATTTGTTCTAAAACGTCCTCTGTGGGCACATCAGCCTGGGACAGTACTTCAGATTTATCATCCAGAAAGAATAGCTCTGCTGTGGGGATCTCTCCCACCTCCTCTGGAGTGAAGACGGATGCAAAGAATTCATTTAACTTCTCTACAATGGCCTTATCTTCCCTGAGCACTCCTTTAGCACCTTTGTTGTCTAGTAGCCCCACTGCCTGTCTGTCTGGCTTTCTGCTTCTGATGTACTTACAAAAATCCTTACTGTTAGTTTTTTGGGCCTTTAGCAAGTTGCTTCTCAGATCCTTCCTTGGCCTATTGTATGATACTTTTACACTTGACCTGCTAGCATTTGTGCTCCTTTCTATTATCCTCACTAGGTTTTAACCTCCAAATTTTAAGGTGCCTTTTCACCTCTAACAGCCTCTATTACTCAGCTGTCTTGCCACAGTGGCATTCTTTTAGTCCTCTGATTGTCTTTTCTGATTGGGGTATATCTTTTTTCTGAGCCTCTCTTATGGTGTTTTTACATAGCCCCTTGGCAAGTGTGCATACCGAGAGCATCTGTCAGACACCCTGTACACACAGGAACAACGAGAATTATTGTTAACAAAGTCTGGCAGTTTGTGTGGCAATGAGGGTGGTCTTGGTTTTAAACCAGCTATACACCCAACCCTCTGATTCTGTGCTTTTTGCAATGTCTGTTTCTTTTTGTGTTTCTGTTTCCCAGCCTAATGTCTTAAACATGCCCAGAAAAGGCTCTTTTCCCATCAGGCTGCATCTCTGCAGAGAGAATCTGAAACCCTCGTCCATTTCAGACCCGTCTGACCTTGCGTTGCAACCAGATGTTCACTGGAGAGCGGCACTAAGGAAAGCCCAAGCTGTACATAGCTGCCAATGAACTCTCTGGCTTGGTCAAGCAGTTGTAAACACAAAGAGAACAAGACAAACAAACCTTTTCTAAGCGGAGTCAGTTGAAGGCAGAGCTAAATCCAAACACGTGCACAGCTGTTTGTAGATCACGTGAGCTGGGCTCACCCCTGTTGGAGCAAGACACCTGCCAGCAAAGGACTGGATCTCAGCTTTGACTTAAAAAGGTCATCTTAAATCCTGTAACCACACGTAGCTGAGTCGTTGTGTTTTGCAGATACCGAGTATTGTCCCCGCTTGTTTGAATAGCGGGTTTTGGCTAAGCCCACCACAGCAGCCCCTGCTCTTTCTGTGTCCCCCCTACTCAGCTCCCCAATCCCAATCCAATCATGGCTCATCACCAGGCTGGAGCAGAGAACTAATCGTTTACATGGCCCAGCCACGCTGCTGTACTTGAGCAGACTTCTAGGGGTGGAAATCTGAAATCCTTGCAGCAAGTGTTGTGAAACCGCTGCCCAGGGCTCACTAGGGTAGCAGTTCCTAGGCAGTGAGGCAGGAAAGGACCATTTTGGTCATTCCCTCTGGGCCCCGGTGTGGCACTGGACTTTTGTCTCCAAGCAGGAAGCTTGCTCGGCAGGGCCTCAGTCTAATGTGTGAACTGCTGCCACCTCATTTACCCCCCAGCCTCAGATTCTGCCTGACTTACCACTTGTGCAAAGCAACGGACGCCGGTGGAAGGGGCTGCACGCGGTGGAAGTCGGGGTAGAATTTGGTTTGAAATCTTTGGGCTCTCCAGATGCGAAGATCAGATAAAAAGGGGCTGAGGACTCCTACTGCAACATGGGGCCAGGGAGAGAGAAGGGTCTTGTGAGTCAGGACACTGGACCAGGACTCAGAAGACCCAGTTTCAATTCCTGGGTCAGCCGCAGACTTGCATGACATTGGGTAAGATTCCTTCTCCTCTTTCTCTGCGTCTGAGCTCTCCATCTGTAAAATGGGGCTGGTGAGGCTGCCCTACAGGGGGCTTGTGGGGGGTCAAGTCTTTGATGACTGTGAGACATGCTGATATTAGGGTGATAGGGGCCCCAGAATACTGGGATAAATTTTCTCTTGAAACTCACAAGGGGAGGTCACCAAGCCAGTGGCATAATGGTTACAAATAGTTTGACATTTGACATAGTACCTTTCATCCTGACGGATCTGAAGGGGCTATACAGCATGTACTATCCATATATCAAGATCTCTCACCTCCCATTGAAATAGCCTCATTCTGCACAAGCAACACTATCCTACATAGTTTGTTTAGCAGAGGAAGTGAAGAGTAATGTCAGCCGTTGAAACTGTAGGGGGAATTTAGACTGGCGGAATGTAATTACCCAGGCTGGAATTTGGTCAGGCCCCTGGAGTTTTACTCTTGCCCAAAGTTCAATGGAATCAGGCAAAGACCCAGTTTAATGTTTCATTTGAAAGGTGGCTCCTACAACAGCCCAGTGCCCCCCTAACACTCTTGTTATGACCAGTATCGCTGGTTGGCATTGCTACACAGAGCCCTCCGGGTTCTTTTACTTGCTGGGCGAGCAAGTGTTCAGTCTTGGGAAGATGTGCCTTGTAGTTGTTAGTTTTGCATGCAAAGTTAGAGGGCGTGGGGAGCTGTGTGAGCAGCTGGAGAGTTTGCTCTCTGCCCTGGTCTCTGATTGGAGTCAATTCTTGAGGCAGACTTATTTCCTGGTGGTAGGCTGAGATCCCTGAAAGAAGAGATTTCCCTGCACGCTGTTTGACCAGTGTTCCAGATCTGGTGTATATATGTGTAAATAAACACGTTACACCTAGAATAGACCCATACGCCACATCACTGATTTCTCCTCCAGTGGGAAGCCAATCTGCAAGGCCTGGACATCTGCTGTACCGGGCATCTCAGCAGAGGGGCCGCATGATGCTGAGGCATTGATCCAGTAGCGGCTCTGAGGGAAGAGTGCCATTGCCTGAACTACCATCATAATTTCCTACAGCACTTAGATTTCCCCATCCACATGCGGGGCTAAACCTAAGATTGTTCTGCCAAAATCATAGACTGGAGTGGTATGGCTATAGTCCACTGGGAAGAGTCACACACGGCTGGCTGTGGACTGTATTGACCTCAGTGTTGTTATGCCAGCAGAGAATCTGGCCCCATAAATCTACTTTAATAATCAGTTTGCACGTAAGGCTGCGGTTCTAATCTGGACTAGGTCTAGTTAATCATGTGTTTCATGCCAGTCTCACCACTATGGTAGTTGAGTACCTGTGCTTGTCTCACATCAGTTGTAAATCAGGAGTAACATCCCTGAAGTCAATCAGGTTCTATTCTATTCTGGTTCTTAGACTGCGTCCATCACCATGGTATCTGAGCACCTCCCTGAGGTGCGTTAGGATGAGTTACACTGTGAAGGGAGAGAATAATTAGGCCAGAAGATACAATATTTTACCAAAAACCCCACCCAGTTCCATTGTCATACTTTTTCTGTACAGTATTTTTTATCCCAGTTTCTGCCTCTCAAGGAGCTATTTTCTCACTGAAATGTTCTCCTTTCGCTTATTGGCCTCTGCTTCTGGTCCTGTTATTTTAATCACTGACATCACTCAGTGAATTGGGCAAAGGGAGCGAGCTGATTAGGAAGGAGGAAGGGATCCGATAACATTGTGTTCCACCCTCCCCTGTTAGTGAGACATTTCAATCTGTTTTAAACATCCGCTGCCTCATTGCTGGAGTCTAATATTCCACAACGGCCGGGGCAAGAGCTATTTTAATCCCTTTTCAGCATTGCGAGGCCCCTTCCCGTTCCCTCTACCCTGCATGCACGTATGCATATCTATCCACCAAGAAATTCCCTGCTTTAGCTGTCGTCGGAAAGGTCACCTGGGGTATTCACTACCAGCAGGTGTGAAATCAACACTGGTGGGATTCCAATCATCGGGCAGGAAGGAAGCGATTGGACAGTAGATGGGGGATAGGGTACAGTTTCCAGCTGAAGACTCATTGCCTGATTTAGGATGACAGGGTGAAGGGATGGGAATGCCCCTGAAAGTCTGACACCGATAGGGTCTTACTGTGCTATAGTCCCTCCCACTTGTTTTCAGCTTGTTTGATAATATTTAGAAATGTTAAATGTAAAACCCACCTGGTCACGTGTACAAGAAGGCATCCTACGGTCCCTTCCAGCCAATCAGATGAGCAGATCTCATCCCTCCCCCTTGCTTTGGTCCTTTTGTTTTCCCTGATGAACTGGAAGGTGAATTTTCCTGCATGAATCTGAAGATCTTAAAGCATTTAGAATGAGCTGCTACTACAGTATATAAAGCTCTGCACTCAGATACGATAATGATTAGGGATGGATGGATAGATAGATTAGATTAGATAGACTATCCCTTGCCCCTTAAAAATAGTAATTTTGTTTAGCTCAACCCCAGTCTTTTTCTTAATGTTTCAGCATAAATGGATGGACAGAAGCAATGTGAATATCACTAGGTTGTTGGAGTCTGGCACCTTCATGGTTTGTTGCTTTGGTGAGTGTGAATGTTAGACCTTGAAAGCGGTAGAAGTAGAAGACAAATGAGTCAAGCACGGTGGTGTTACTTAATACCAAGAGTGGCACTGACCCCGAAGTTCAGTGGTCCCTGCTCTTTTCTAAACAAAAAGACAGCATTTATCAGACACCAGATGGCCTGGGTGACCCAGAGGATGATTCTGTTTTAGAGGAGAACTGGGTGGGAAGTGTCTTCCCATCTCATGCAGATTTTCAAGATTAAAAAAAAAAATTCCATTGTGAATCGGGATGAAAAAGTCAAAATCTGGAAAATTTTCACAAAATGAAAATTAAAAAAAAAAAATTGGATCCAGTCAATCAAAACGTTTCACTTTAAGAATTTGGAAATGTTTGGTTTAAATGTAGACTTTTTAAACATTTCCCCCCCCGTAAATGAACTTAAATTTCAAAACTAAAAGTCATTTTGTACCCCCAAAAGAGAGCTTTTTCCCCTCTAAAAATGTCAGAACAGGGCATCTCAAAACTTTTCAAAACTTTTTTTTTCAAAATTTTTCAAAACAGGAAATTCGTTGAAACCAACTATTTGCTCCAAACTATTTCAGTGTCAATGAATCCGCATTTTCTGATGAAAAATATTTCATCTAAAAATATCTGACGAGCTGTAGTTTACAGCATAGTGGGTTTCTTGTGTCAGTTGGTGGGTGACTGCATTTGTACTCTCATGGATTGGCGGCATCAGTTGGTTTCATGGAAGTTTTGAAGAAGGTTTGAAGTTGGTTTTGTGGTGAGTTTTGAAGAAGGATTTGAATGGAGAGAGGGTGGTAGCCTTGTGCACTGGATGGGAAAGAAAATTCCCCTGGCTTAATAGGCATGGGACAGACCTCATCCACCCCATTGTGGTCTGTTTCATACAAGTGCCAAATATGCACTCAACCCATTCTTGCGGGCGGGCCTTTCTTTTCCACATTGCTAAGCAAAAGGGTCACATGACACCCCATTTGTGAGGCTGTTTCCAGTTAATCAAGGACAGTCAATCAAAGCAAAGGGGAGGACTGAAATCCTCTCATTTGATTGGCCAAATAGGACACCCTTTCATGTTTGCATCCTGGGAGATTTTACACTTGACATTTCTAAACATTCTCAAGCAAGTTGGGTGGGAAAATATCCCGTGTCAGTAACTAATGCTGACAGGACTAATAACAGCCACAGGCCAACCCCCGGGGTCTTTATTCAGTCCTTCTTCAGGCAAAACTCCGACTGAGGTAAGGAAGCCGGCATTTGGCCACATGTCAAGGACATTGTCAGTTATCATATGAACCATCAGTTTGACAGCTGCATTGATTGAAACCCTGTATAGCCTTCGGGTAGCCAAGTGCTTTCATTCACCTTCCAACACAGGAAAGGATTAAAGAATTCCAAGTATCTTCTTCCAAAGGAAAGTTCTTTCATGCCTGGATTGAGCGTTGAGCATAAACAGTGCACTTGGAACGGCCAGTAGCACTTCAATTCATAGTGATACTCAGAGATGTTGATAGGTTTTCTTTTGGCTAGGAAATTCTTCCCGTCTGGAATGGTGTGAGCTGACGCTTTGAATTTCTAGAGATGTCATCAGTTTTTCCACGTCCCCTTCCATCATTTGGATGTGAGCAAAACAGCACTGCTATTGTTGTTAGCGTCGCGAAGAATCTCAGAAATAGGGAGCCTGCTGTATTGGGAAATCCACGATTATATGTCAGGGAAGGAGACGGGAGGGATCTCACAATGCCGCGCCGAATGGACAACGCTTGGGACGGCATTAACTGGGATGTGGCATTAGAATTCTGACACATGGTGTTAATTTGTGACAATGAGGCCATCAGAATGGCATTCCCACTGGTAGTTATAATAGCTTCCTAGTTTTTATCCTGTAACTAGGGAGGGATAATAATATTTCACCCCTCCAGATAGCAGAGTGTCAGACAAGCATTTGTTCATTAACTCTCCCTCCCTCTGAGGGAGGTCACTATTGTCTTCCTATTACAGAAAGGGAGTTGAGACACAGAGAGGTTAGGGGATTTAGATGCCTAACTGCCACATTAGGTGCCTAAATCCCAGGACCAGACACCACTGGTATTCATAATCCCCACTCCTCGCTCAGCTGCTCTCCTAAGCCCCAGTGCAATGCATGGACCTGGGGAAGTGAAGTGTTCTCCTCTGCCCAACTCACCTGCAGGGCCAGTCCGCTAGGCAGGCTCAGGGTACTCACCTAGGATGTGGGAGATGTCTGGTTCAGCTCCCCCTTCTACCAGAGTGGGAGAAGGGATTTGAATAGGGATCTGAGCACTGTAACCATTGGACTCTGGGATATTCCGATGTGTCTCTCCTGGTGAAGCTGTTTCACTTTGGATGAAATAGTTAAAGAGTCATTGGGCCAGAGAGCGAGAGCGGAAGAGAGAACAAGCACAAGGACCACTCGACAGCCTGGTGCTTAGATGTGGGAGATGTAGGATCGAGTCTCCCTGCTCCAATGAGCGTCGTAACGCCTACGTTCCTTTGTGAATCTAGTCCCAAGCGACTTGCCTGATCTCACACAGTAGCAGAAAACAGACTCAGGAGTTCTGATCCCTTTGTCCCTCACTCAAAGGCCAACAGAGTAAAACCCAGGAATCTACCATTAGGTGCCTAAACAAGGAACCTGATTTTTCAAAAGTGCCGAGCACTCAATAGTTCCCACTGAAGGCATTGCATGAAAAAAAATATGGAGTGAGTTTGCAACCAGTCTCACCTCCCTCCAATGTTTACTCCAACTTATTTTCACATCTCAGCCCTTACATAGGGCCCTTGTTTCTTCACCCAGCAACGCATTGTCCCTCCACACAATGCATCTTTGTGCAGGCATGCAAATCTAGCTGGAGGCCAGGACTTAAACATTTGGCTCTTGTGTCCAGCACACGTAGCTTAACTGAAAGCACCGTTGTTGTTGTGTTTTTCTTTTTATGAGCAACGTGAATTTCTTCCGACTTGCTATCATTAACAATGGCGTGAATAGGCACTGAAAAATGACCAGCAAGCTTCAAAGATGTCCAAATATTATGTCTCGGGTGTTTGATTGGAATTCTTCTTCCGTCAGAATCAAAGTCATATTAACACACGTGCGCTTGGCTGTAACTTGTTCTTAACAGAATATGGGAGAAGTCTAGAGAAAGTCCTGTCTGTTGCAAGGGGAATTTCTCGCCACACTGACTAATTTCCATGCTATTGAACAGCTCCTTTAGTGCTGTTCACTATAGTTCCTGTTTTCTCAGAGTGTTCGGGGTCTTCATCTCAGTCCCTTTTACTGGGGTTAGAGACAGCGATTGTAGAGGGCAATGAGTCAAACCGAGGATGGGATTGGCTTGGTGGGGAGAAGCCCACAAAATGTCAGTTAGGTTTAGCACAACTAAAACCTCATATGCAGTTTGGTTCTGGGTGTGAAGTTTAATTGGATGGGAGGCGAAAGTGGTTAGATAAAAGGTTTCAGTCTTGACCCATCCCAGTCAAAGAACACCACAGCTACAGTACCTCCTGGATATTTCTGAAGCATGGTTAGCTGAAATTCCTGGTTAGTTGAAAGTTGTTTGATCCTCAGAAGTTGGCTAACTGAAGCGCTGCGTCTACAGAGCTCCTGCTCTCTGCAGGAGAGGAACTCCAGTCCTGCAATGCAACTAAACTCCTCAGGACTGCAATTAAGTTTCTGCAGGACTTCTAACATCAGGGTCTGTCTAAATGAGCAGTTAGTGCCCGGCAAGCTGGGGTGTTAATCTACAGCGCTCCAGTGTGCTGTGCGCTAACTGTGCATGTGGACTCTACTGATGTGCACTGAAAGTTCCCTAGTTTGCACTGATGTACGGCACATTCTATAGCAATGTAAAATTCCGCCCCGGCTTGCTGTGCACTTACTGCTCATTTAGACAAGTCTTTCCCTTCAACCCTGTGGGGATCAGCGATCAGTTGGATCGAACATTCATAATTATACAACACCCGGATTTAATTAAGGTTCTAGGTGTCCTCCTGATTTGTATAGTCAGGGGTGTGTCATACCAGAAAAGAGCAAAACAGCAGGAGTTCTGGTTTCAGGCTAGCAAAATTGATGCAAAAACCATGTATGGTTCTGACCTCAGTTCCATTTTATCCAAAACCCCAGCATTCAAGGAGGTTCAGATAAAAGGTCCCAGGTTTGGGTCATCTCTTTTCATCATAGAAAAGGCAAACCAGCTGCTTTATTTTAATTGGACAATCAAATACATAATAGCACCCAAGATTTCAGGTAAAAAAAATCACTTCTACAGCTACTGGTAATCAAGACTGGAAGGGACCAGCTTGGCTTCTGGGTGTGTTTTGTGATCTATTTGTGATATCAGTGACAGGGATTAGATGTGCTTTAGTCAAACATGGGTTATTGGGCTCCAGACTGGAGTAACTGGATGAAACTCCCCGGGGTGTGATATTCTGGATATCAGACTAGATAGATGATCTAATGGTCCCTTCTGGCCTGAAACTCTATGAATCTATGACATCCTTATTTGCTCTACTGTGTTACTGAGCTCCTGTTATGCTTCCAGCGGAGCTATTTATACCCTGTGACTGTGCAAAGGCTTAGTCTCTGCCTTGGAGTTCTTCTGCCTTCACGGGAAAGGGAGTCAACTGAAAATCCAATAGAGATTGCAGTTCTAGATCATGGTATTAAAACCCTGGTAATGACTTCCATGATACTGCACCATTCATTCTCCTTCCCCCTGCAAGGGGTCAGACTGTTAGGAGGGATAGCTCAGTGGTTTGAGCATTTGGCCTGCTAAATCCAGGATTGTGAGTTCAATCCTTGAGGGGACCATTTGGGGATTGGTCCTGCTTTAAGTAGGGGGTTGGACTAGATGACCTTCTGAGATCCCTTCCAATCCTGATATTCTATCACCTGGCAGATTTTTTCCACTGGCGGGTCTGGTTGTGGGAGGCTGCTCATCTCTCTCCACCTGTGGTATTTAGCTAGTGCCAATCACTCAAGTATAGAGTCACTCCTCTCCTGCTTGTTCTCCATTGGGAAGGCTGAGACATTCCCTTTGCTGATTCTTCCTCAGGGGGGAGGGGGATTTCAACAGCAGGTTTTCAGTTATTGATTTGAAGAGCTCAAGTCATCTGGAGGCATGTGGCTTTGATCTATTGCCTTGGAAAGGGGCTTAGAAAAAAGTGGCAGAGTCCCTGTCCTACTGCGACACAGGGTCAGTGTCCAAACTCACACCACATTCCTGGGGTTTCCTTTTTGCTTTTCTTATTCCTAAATGTAAACTCTAGCCTGAGCTTCTTTCTGAACTCCTGTTTCTAGAGCTCTTCCTCCCCATAGCCCAAACCCCACTCTCGCATCCTTCTGCCTCAGAGAGGCATAAGAACCCTTTTATATACCTGGAATGGAGCTAATAGGACCCACCTGGTCTAGCTACCAGTGTGAGTCAGCAGAAAAACTCTACATCTCTGTGCCATTCCTAGAATCTGATATCCTGTTACAGAGAGGTTTATAAATGTGAATAGGGTTTGCTCCCCCTATTTCCTAACTTGACCGTAACATTACAGTTCAATGTCAGGGAAGATATCATCTAAGTCTAAAACTCTCTCAGGCCTACATGCCCACGCACTTTAACTCTCATCCCTCGCATGCTCCTGCTCTTCCCCCCATATTGAAAGTGCTCTCATTAAGACCCCAGAGGGAGGAGATGAAGCTTTGAAATTGACTTAATTGCTCTTGTTTATGCTAGTTACGATGGCAATGAATCTGCCATGCAGAGGAGGCTCTCTTCAGGTATGCAGGCTGTGCATTGTTCAGTATTCTGAAGGATTATCTGTAGGCAGCTCCAAGTCATTTGTAACAATAGATTAATATGAAGATCAGTAATACCTGGTGACTCACAGTCACACGCACACGAGACCCACCAATCGCTGTGACCTGCCGCCAGATTTGAGAGGAGGCCGAGTGCTGCTGGGATGTTCTCCCTGGAATTGGAAGAGATAATAATAATACTCGGCACTTGTATAATTTCTTCCATCCAAGGATTGTCAAGAGCTTCACAAATATTAATTGAACCTCACAACACCCCTGGGTAGGTGAGAATAACTGTACCTGTTTTAGAGAGGTAAAACGAGGCAGCGAATGTGATGTACCCAAGGTGACAGTTAGCACACGCCAGAGCCTAAAATAGGAGTCCTGACACCTCGTCCCCTGAGCCAGCTCCCAGACACTCTGGCTTCCAAACTCCAGAGACTTTTCGCCGGTTTGGCACTCTGCTTGTATTTTACACAATTCCTCACTCAAAACAAAGCTGCAGAAAATGGCCCGGCTGGCTCCGCCCTGCAGGGTCCCATGTCAAATGCTGCAGTATTAGGCCCAGGTCTCGGTCTGGTGGGAATCAGCGTTGCTCCGTTACAATCAGTGGAGTGACATCTGTGGCCGTCAGCTGTGGATCTGGGCCTTTGGGTCTCCCGCCATGTTTTTCCTGTTGTCACAGGCTCAGGGCACATTTAATGGAATAATGACTAGGGGGCGGCACACTTAGTCACTTCTGGTGGCCAAGTACATTGCATTAACCCGCAGCATCCTTTCATTCATTCCTCATCCTCTCCCACAAGCTCCCTGGATGTCCCCCTCCCCCCCGCCAGCTCACTCTATTTCAGGGACTCCCTGCAACCCCCACCCCTTCCCTCATGACAAGGACGCTGTGTGCCTCCCCATTCCCTCCTTCCCCCATGCCAGGCTGTCTCTGCATCCTCCCTTCCTCTACCTGCCAGGGGTTTTATGTGCTCCCCATTCCATCCTTCCCCCCAAAGCAGGGTCCACCATTCTCTCCCCATGCCAAGGGCTCTCACCCCTTTATCCCCACCATACTTATTTCGTTTGTTTCTGTCTGGGATCATTCTGTGTGTCAGCTGCAGAAACAACAGCAAGATTTCCATGCTCCGTCCATCCATTTTGCACTGCAGCATACCTACCCGGCTGGGACAAGATGAACGACGGTCCCTTGAGCTCCTTGGATAAAAAACATTATCCAATTGCGAAGTATTAATACCAAATGCTAGTGGTAACCCGTGAAACATTCCTCTTTGTATCCTTGGTAGCGTACCATCACTAGAGGGTGACTTTATCGCATGCTTTTGCACAGGCCTGGCATTCTATCCTGGGCTGGGTACACATACACATTGTTGCTGCGTGATGAAGCACAACCACCCGAGGGCAGCCGGAAAGGGGGATTTAATAAAAGCTGGCCAGGCTAGCAAACCATCATTTCACCTGCTCTGTGGTGGCGAGCAAAGTGAAGTGGGAGGCAGCTTTTCTTTCACCACCTCAGGTCAGACGGGACTGTCAATCTATTCCTCTGACTAACTTCTGTAACGCCTATCACCATGGCAGCCGGGCACGGGGAGGAGAGAGAGTCAGCCGTAAAAAGAAGAGCCCAACCAAATTCTTCATTACACTGGAATCAGGGGATCTGACCCAAAGGCCATTGAAGTCAATGGAAAGACACCCTATAGCTTCGGATCATGCCCTGAAGGTTGCTTGGGCTTGGCCTCTGATGACCACATCCAAGAGAGACAAATTCTGACTCGCCGGCCCTGAGAATTTACCTTCTATTTGCCAGGCACACACCTCAGTGGATGGTATATTATACCTGTCTAGGGTGACCAGATGTCCTCATTTTATAGGGACAGTCCTGATGTTTGGGTCTTTTTCTTATATAGGCTCCTATTACCCTCCATCACCTGTCCCGATGTTTCACACTTGCTGTCTGGTCACCCTATACCTGTCCAATGGCAGCATGGGCTTTCCCAGGCTACGGGGCAGTAGGATTTTTCTTAGCCTGTGCTGAATCCTGGAAAAGAGCCTTCTCCTTGCCTCCCCCTGCTCTGCCCGAGTAAGCCTGTGCGTTTTAATCCTGCATGATGGCCAGGGTTGACGGAGGGGGGAATCTTGACAGCACTTTCTGCTTCTGTTCTGATTAAATTTTAAACTTCCTCTCTTTTTGCTTACATTGCGGTGTTTGTCCTGACACGGAACATCGGACTTCCGCCAGGTGTCAGCTCCAGAGGCTGAAATGCCACTCAGCTCTCACAAGGCGTTTGCCTGAGGCGCTGGAGGGACACTCACAGGTCAAGAGCATGCTGAGCTGTGGGGCTCTTAGGACATCTGGCTGGTTTCCTCTGCCCACCGGCACCCAGGAGCCTCTTAACCTTTATGTGTCGAGTGTTTGAGGCTTCCGAAACATGGCCTGGGTGGGATACCAAAGCACGTGGCCACTTCTCTCTGTGGGGATCCAGCATCAGCAATACCTTGGAATTTCATTAACCACTCAGACTGCCGGGTCTGTTCAGTGTCTTTGTTTTCTAGTTATGCTTTTGATCCTATAGATATCTGCTGTCACATCATTTCTATTGAGAATGGTTTAATTTAGAAACCCCATTGGCCTGGTCTAGCTGAGACCAAACCAATTTATTTCACCTAACGGCTCAGTTAGCCACATGCCCGTTGGCTGAATCACCAGTAGTTAGGGAGAAGGACTGATTTGAGGTTAAAGCACTGGCTTGCGACTCAGGGGATCTGGGGTCTATTTGTGCCTCAGCCACAGATTCCAAGTGACCTTGGGCAAATCACTTACTCTGCCTTGTCCCCCATCTGTAAAATGGGGCTAATAAAAATACTTCCCTACCTCACAGGCCCGTTATGAGGAGAAATGCTTGTCAAGTGCTCAGATACTACAGCAATGGGGTATGGTTATCAGCATGTTTATAGGACAGGGGACCCTGTGATATGCATTACAGATAAAAGAACACCTCCCATCCCGTCAAAGAAAAGCTTAGCTGGCACAAGAAGTCCATTTACAAGATATAGTTATCACCGGCCCGGTAAAATGTCTCTCCACTTTATCTTCCATGTTATTGTTTCTACTGTTTTTTTTCCCCTCTCTCTTCTTCACAGTCACGGCTGAGTGGAACACAAATAACATCTGAGCGTGAGCTGAATTTTTCCATCTCTTTATCTGTGGCTCCCAGCACTCTGTGATACAAGCCGCAACCTTCCACTGGGTTACAAACCGGGAAAGATCAGGTTGCCCAGGCCTAGCCTATGCAGCGAACCACATCCTGGGAGGTACTAGCCACCTGGAAATCCCACTGGGGGCAGCAGGAGTTGCAGGGCTGAGCACCTGTCCAGAAGTGACCCTGTGGGTCAATGTGTGAGTGCATGTTTGCATGAGTGAGGCATCCATTGATCACATGGATTTCTGGGCTCTCACCTCCATCAGCCATGTCTCCCCATAGAGCAGAGGCAGAGAAAGCTGTATTCAATGCCACAGGCAGTGACGTCCCTGCTAAACCTCTCATGGCAACAGGCTGCTAATCAAAACCGCTTTGCTCGCCACTTTGGCATCGCTCTGGGAAGCCTGTGGAGCAGAGATTCTCAATTCCTCCCCCTCCACACACCTTCCATTGTCTTCGTAACTGACAGCTCCAATGTGGCGTGTCGATAAAAGCCAGCTGACGCTGTCAGGGCCTGGTACAATTGCACCACTGGGAAAAGGGCAACTGGCTCTGACTCATCCTTGCCTCCTTTCGCTGGAGATGTCTTGCGTGCGTTCCGTCTCCTGGAAGAGTTCAGCCCATAAAGACGCACGTTAGAGCTCCTCTAGTTGCTGCCGATGTGCAGCGGGTTTTGGAAGGACTGCGTATAACTGGAGATGTCGTTACAGCTTCCAGGAATCCCAGCCAGCATTCCTTAGCATTTGAATGAATCTCAGCTTAGCAGGGAACGCCGGCCATGGAAGAACAAATCATCAGCACAGCTACCTGAGAAGCTCTCCAGGGGACTGTCCCCCACGACAGCTATCAGCAAAGAGATTTGAGGGAGCAGCTGGTAGGCCACACTCCCACTGGAGCTACCTTCAGGGATCTTTAGCTGAGCATCTCTGGTCTTTTGGGCAACTGTGCAGCCCAACCAATGGCACGGCTAGGGGTTGCATGGCCCCTTAGTTGGATACCTGGCTGCTTATGACTATAGCAGATGCTCCTAATAACCCACTCTCCGAAGGCTGGTCTTAGCTTTTCTGATGAGGGTGCCAAATGAGACCCCAGTCTTCATTATTGTGCCCACACCTGCCTGGTGAGAACTGGGCTGAGGCTGTGTTAGGCCAAGTCTATCCTAGAAAAGGTTTGCTAGTATAGCTATGCCAGTGTTGCTATAGTTATACCAATTCCCTGAATGAACTTAGCTGTACCAGCAAAGGGTATAAAAACGTGGTGAAGAATCAGACCCCTAACCACATTACTGTACCGACAAGAGTTTCTAATGTAGACCTGGCCTTAGAATCCCTGCCTTAGAAGTGAAGGACTCTCTTGCATCTCCAGTCTGGTGACATACGTTCCATACTTGAAATGCATCAGTAGTGCCCTCAGTTCCACGCCAGAGGATTAAAGGAAGGGACTCGAGGGAGGAGCGTTGGACTATAATCTGAATTTTTGTGGGATGATCTGGAGATGGGCTGTGAAACATGAAGTTAATCACCATGCTCCTTCTGTCTAGGGAGTTGGCAGAAATGCCCATTACTTAAGGTCGGAATTCAGGGCTTATGTTTGCTTTCTTCTTGACTTTTTCCGCCAACATGACATTGAATGAGAGGCATTAGGAGTTCCTCACTATAAATAGGAGCTCTCCTGTCACAGCCAGTTAATTCAAACCCGGTTTCAAAAATATAAACAAGATGTCTCTTGGTGTTAAGGATCCGCTGCGCGTCGAGTGGGAAAGGACGCATGAGGAAAGTTTACTTGCTTCCTATTTGACCTTGTGGTCTTGGGACAATGGAGAATTAGAACCGTGAAATTCCATACTCTTCCACAGCTCCTGGGTAGTGACGTTTGGGCATGGTGCCAGGGAGATGTAGCCCAGAGGGCGCACCGTGCACCTGGATGCAGTGCCTGCAGTGCGCTTTGGGATGTGCATGGGATGCAGTGCGCACTGCATCCCCTTTCTATCTATCTATGGACTCTTAGGGTGCCCATCACTGTAATAGTTAAATGCCCCTATCACCACAAGTTCTATTCCGAGCTCTGCTGGTGACTTTGGGCAACCCACAATCTCTCTGTTACTCGGTTTCCCATGGGGACAGCTTTGTTCACCTATCTTACGATAGTGCTTTGACTCTTCAGGTGAAAGCCCCTATATTATTAGTGATTATTATCATTGTTATTATTATGGCTCGCCATAAGAAACAGCCATTTCTGTGGCGCCTGCTATTCACCTGCTTTGCCGTATGGTAAGCATGCTCGAGTGTGACAGTGGCCCTTTAAATAATGTTGGCGGCGTGAAACAAGCGAGGCACATCTCTCCCCTCCTGTGGCAGCGCCAAGGGAATTTGGTTGGGCTTGGCTTTGGGAGGCGCTCAACAGAGATTTTAGGACCTTTAAGGCAGCATGTGATGTAGGATGCAGCAGGGCGAGCACATGCCACCACCCCCTTGTCCCTGGCGGCCTGTAAGTGTCATCCACACTCTGGTTCCATGGAGGCAGGGCTCGTGCTCACAGGCAGCCTCAGCAACAAGTAGACAAAAGGCAAAGGGAGGAGGAGAGATGATTTGAAGGCGTTTTATTTGAAGCCGAGCCGAGGGAAGCAGAGCATAAGCCCGGAGCTGCTGCAGCAGGTGGGGTGGGTTTTGTTGTTCATTCTGAGGTAGACAAACTGAGTTCTGTGCCTGCTGCAAACAGGAAAGCCCAAAGTCTACTCAGCCAGGACATTAGAGATCCTGGAGCACAGTCCATAAATAGAAGGATTTGCCCTAGAGTCCTTGTCCCAACTGTCCCCCGTTGCCATATTGCATAGCGTTTGCCTGGCTGCCACCCTCCACCCCAGAGGTGGCTGCATTTCGCTGGTGCATTGTGTCACTAGTTTCTGAAGCACTTTAGGCTCCTCTGAGATGAAAGACCTTCTATAACTGCAAGATCCTGTCACTCTTTGGGATCAGACTAACGCCAGCTGCATAATGGGGCCTACATGGCATCAGACAGCAGTCAGTCAACAACTTTCTACACCTGCCCCGTGCCCTTGCGACTGCCGTGCTCCGAGAGGCCAGGACTCAGACACACACTCCCCAGTGCACTCCCACCAGGCCTGACTCAGCTAAACTGACTGAGCCTTTGGATTTTTTGTGAGGCCAGCATTTAATCCATATTTCCACTGATTAATTCCCTTCCCTCCTCCCCAGAAGTTTTTCCACCGGTCAGATCATTCTCTCTCTCCCTGGTGCATTCGGGGGAAAGCTCATCGTGAGAGGGAAGAAAGAGCAGTGTTTAAAAAAGCCCAATGTGTTACCTTGGAGCTCCCCGCAGCATCCACATACCAGCTTGCCCGGTGCTGCTGAGAAACGGGGGAATTGCTGAGCTGCTGCGGTTGTTTTGTTTACGTTTTTTCATTAAATGGCCCCGGCTGCTTTGCCAGTTGCTCGGAGCAGGCCTGACCTGGCCCTTGTCATGGAAAATGGCATTTTGCACCCTCTCCTCTTCCAAGCTCCCCAGCTGCTGCCCCTGTAGCCGTCGGGCTGAGGGAACAGAGACGGTTTGTGCTGGTTCCCAGCTGTCAGCCCAGCCGAGTCAGGTTCTTCGCTCTGCAATGCAGTCGCCTTGGGAACCTGCCCTTCACACTCCCGGGGCTGCGGGTGGAAGGGGCAGGACAGAATGTGGCACTTTGCAGCTGGCTGAGGGGAGAGACACAGTCAGCTTCTCCAGGGGTCCCCAGGCGTCCTGTGGCTAGTGGAGGCTTCACTATGGGCCCTTAGTAAACCGCTGGCCTCTCTGAGCTCTTGGGGCCAGATCCTGCAAAGGTATCTAGGCACCTAACTGCCATTTAAGTCAGTGGGAGTTAGGTGCCAAATCCCTTTGAGGACCTGGGCCTTAGGGATGGCCAGGTTGTTGGCAGCTTCATTTATGGCATGAAATAACGACTAATCTCCTCCTGGAGTGGGACGCTCCTGGGGTGCCTGAGGCACAGCAAATCTTCTCCCAGAACAAAGTTTTCCTCCATGGTCAAAGAGTCAGAAATGACCCTGTTAGCCCTTTGGGCCATGAAAGACAGGTATTTAACACCCACGACCCTGCAGTCACGTAGGGTAACCCCGCTTACCGTGGGCCCCTGGGACTCTTGCTACGCTGTTCAATTGACTAAAAAGCTCTTTTCATTGTAGTGATGGCTAAAGAGTCCAGAGAAATGAAATCCTCAGGCTTATAAGTAGCTCACAACCGTGAAAGCACGTGAACTGAGCACTAAGAGTCCTTTATGCCTCACCTTCTTTCACCCTCGCTGAAGGACTCCCAAAATGGGGCGGCAGCACTGTGGCATGTGCTTGCCCCCGGAGCTGCTCTTTGGCAGTGAACCTCTTGACTGAGAAAGGATGAAAGCTCTGAGGGATGTGACGTGCCTCCAGAAGTGGAGGCGCTCTTGTCTCATCAAAAGGAACCCTTCTTTTTCCTCTGGGCAACGTCAACATCACCACAGTCATGAGACACTCGCCCATTCCTGGGGAGGGCGGGAGAATAGGAAGTTAGCTCCCATTGGAAATGAGAGATCTACCCCGAGGCCTTAGGGAAAAAATAGGTCAACAACAAAGAGTTTGCACAGGATTGGGCATGGACAGGAAAGGGACAGGTTGACAGTGACTCCCAAAGCTCATCTAATCCATGGACAGGGCCAGCGATCCAACATTCTGGGACCAACCCCAAAGCACGGGGCCCAACAACCATGAAAATTACTTGTTACAACTGACACATGAATCAGGGGGTGGAAATGGGAGTGAGATTCTATTACCAAAAGGGCCTTTCCACGCCTGTGACATTTTGAAAGGCTCCGAACATCACAACTGCCCCCATCTCTACCCAACAGGCTAAACCAGAGTACCAGACTGGAGAACTTGGGGGCTGCCTGGATCAAGATCTGAACTTTGTGATTTCAGCCATCTCCGTTCTAGCAGCAGCCTGTAGGTGCAGCACAGAGCTCCCAGGAGGAGATGAGAGGGAGACGTTATCATCTCTCCTACTTGGAAGCTTTGGACCAATGATTGAAGCCCTTCTCCTTCCACCAGCGTTAGCTCTTCTGCATGCACCTCCAGGCTCATTTCCAATCAGTTATCCCATCTCTTGTATTGCAGTGGCCCTCTTTTCCCACCAAGGGGAGCTGGAGAACCCAGCAATTTCACCCCATGCACCAAACAGAAGGGGTTGCTTAAGGGTATTATGAAAGGCCTCTGGTGCCATCGACAGTTGAGCTCATTGTCATTGTGGTGCTCCCAGCTTCAGCCAATCTGGAGAGCTCCAGATGAGTTCATATCCCCTGCATGGTCACTAGATGAAGGGGCTGAGCCAGACCAGTGCATGGCTTTGTATTCCTTGCTCTGCACACGAAATGTCAAAACTCTGCTTGCAGAGGGGATTGGTGCAGACTACGGTTTCCCTTTTCCTTTTTTTGAAGGAAGCTTGCGAGGGTGGCTGGAAATCTCTGCAACAACCAATAGTGTCCAGCAGCCAGTCCGCTGTGATGGGATTGATCTGGAGTGTGAATAACGAGCTCTGTGGGTTGCGGGTGGAAGTTATTTAATCAAAGGAACATGTTCAAAGGATGGAGGAAGCAAAGTCGTAGCTAGTGGAAGAAAGGCTATTCGGTGTCCTTGAAGTGGGACGCCAGGGGGAGAAAATCCATTTATACTGCATTTGCCGGAATAGAAATATATTTACTAGAAATGGCCCTGAGCCAAAAGACGGGGCCTGATTCTGATCTCACGCCAATGCCAAGCTTTCCTTTGCTGTACCGTGCCCTCACTGTGGTACCTGAGTGCCCTCCAAAAGGCTATGAATTGCCATGGCTAGTATCTGTCATGCGCATGAGTCAGTGGAGTTGACTAATAAGTGAGGTTTAATGCCCTCTCTTTCTTACACAAACCTTAGTTAAGCAACTGCTTAACCGATTGTTCAGATTACCCGTCTGAGTGTTCATTTAATTTTGATTGCTTAACTTAAGAAAAGGACTTCAGAGTTGAATTTTAATTTTATAGAGTTTGATTAAATATCTTTAACAGAAACTAATAGTATAGGATATAAGAAGACAAAAATAGCAGTGGACTATGATTTGGCTGACAAACTTGAAAATTGGTCGATATAAGCATTTAGGTTTTTAGAATCAAATTACACAACCACAATTGAAAATAACACTTAGACTTAATCACTATGTTGGGAAGCTGACTTTAGATTTCTGACTAAGGGCCCCTCAGAATAGGGCCTCACTGGTGCCAGTTGGTTATTAACTCTGGTGTTGCTAACACAACAGAGGAAAAACAGTCCAAAGTTAGCTCACAAGACAAATGGGTCAATTACCTACATGCCAGTTCACCAAGGTCTCCTTCCCAATGGATCTGTACTAGTCAACCCTTTTAACCTACTTCCCAGTGAGTTATATTAAGCCCAGGATTTGATTAATACTCCTAACTACCTAAGATAAATTCCTACATTTATGACAAACTGTATAAATAGAGTACACTTCAAGGAACTTGCATCATTGGTCTCATAGAATATCAGTGTTGGAATGGACCTCAGGAGGTTGTCTAGTCCAACCCCCTGCTCAAAGCAGGACCAATCCCCAGCTAAATCCCCCAAAGGGCCTCCTTGAGGATTGAACTCACAATCCTGGATTTAGCAAGCCAATGCTCAAACCACTGAGCTATTCCTCCCCTCTCCCATTTTTATGTCTCTATGCTCCATGAATTTGAAAACAGGACGAAACCATTAACTGTGCTAGACACATGTGCCATGTTCCACAGTCTTAGTTAAACAGTAACTTGTTCAGTTTTAGAGCTACTTTACCATACTCTCGTTTGGAACCTGTTACAAAACAAGGACACATGCTCTCTGACAGTCTTTAAAGCTATCTTTGGGGTGATACTGGTTTCTTGACAATAACAGGGCTTTCAGGGGGCTGGTGTAGCGGATTGTGCTTCATAGATAAACCAATGGGAAGGTTGCGCTTGTTTTTACATTTGTGGTGCTTGTGAAATGGGACTAACAGTGTTGACTAGTAGCTTAGAAGCCAGCCTCGTGCAGCCAGCTGTCACGCTAGCTCCCACTAACACAGCTCGGCCAAAGCACTTCAGACCAGATCTTCAGCCGGCTGGCCTTGCTGGACACAGCCTGCCAGTTTGTGGGTGGTTCTGGAAAGCAAATAATGGGGCCAATTTTTCAAAAGCAGCCTCCAACTCATTCACCACAAAATGACACTACCCCATATTTGGATGAACAGACAACTGTGGGGACCCCCAAAACTCTGCTTGTGCACTGAAAAGTGCTGTTTGGGGAGCTCAGTATCTGACTATCCAACTTGGGCACCCAAATGTAGTTTGGGGGCATAGAACCTAGTTCTCTGATCACCCGCGATGCTGGGTGAGCAAATTTAGAAGCTAGGTTGGTGCTGCTTTGAAAATGTGGCTCTACATATCTTTTGAGGCACAAAACAGAGGAAGCAAACTCATTTTACTTGTCCAGACAGAGGTGCAAAGCCAGGTCAGCAAAGTCAAAAAGCTGGAACCATTGGAAAGATCGCTGGGTTGCCTTGTTCCTGCTTCCTAAAACCTAGGGTGAATGACCAGGAATAATGCAAAGAAGCTTAATGAAGAGACAATATAGGGGGAATATTGTGGAAAACTTCCTGAGTATAAGTTCTCCTAGGGAGTGGAACAATCTCCCAA